>NC_034608.1:1464527-1481374 GCF_900095145.1 Mus pahari | reverse complement strand
AAAAGAAAAACAAACAAACAACAACAAAAAAAAACCAAACTCCAAACTTCTAAAATAAGCACCAAATCTACTCCTTGTGGGACCTACCAGGTTTTGCCAATCATCCCATAAGTCACATACCCAGGGAATTGATTGTGGGTACTACTCTACACTTATTAACTGAACTCCTGCCCTCAACTGCCAAGGCCTCTGGCTCTGGGCCTGGGCCCACTGTTTGTCTTGATGGTGAGCTTTCATCCTTGGGACTGGGCATAAGTGCCTAAGAGTTTCTAGAATCCTTTCAGTTAATAAAACCTTAACTTCTCTATTCTTGGTACAAACAGGGGAGCACAAAGGGAGTTCTTGTTTAGGGGGAGGCGGAGTTGTCGTGCAGACTTTTTTTTTTTTTTCTGAAGACTTATTTTGTTTAGACAGACTGCCACTGCAGACATTCACCCCTCCTCCAGTCGGAGTTCATACATAAGGAGGCCCCCATAACACACAGTGAAGATCATGGAAGATGAAAGTGAGCAAGCAGGTGCTGGAGGGTTGTGATCCATGATGAGATTAGGGTGTAAAGTTAATTATTAATTAATTATAGAAAAGATATAAAAAGACAGAAAGAAAGAAGGGAAGAAAGAAAGAGAGAAAGAAAGAGACCCAGGGTCTGCAGAGTTGGCTCAGTGGGGAGGAGCACTTGATCCTCTTGCAGAGGACATCATCCACTCTGGGTCACACCATCTGTAATTTGAGTTCCAGGGAGATCTGATGCCTGCCTTCTTCTGACTTTCACAGGGACTGGACACACACATGTAGTGCACAAACATGTAGGTAACACACCACACACACACACACACACACACACACACACACACACACACACACACACATACACATCTAAGCCAGGTGTGGTGACACATGCCTTTAGTCCTAGCACTCAAGAAGCAAAAGCAGGCGGATTTCTGTGAGTTCAAGGTCGGCCTGGTCTATACGGCAAGTTCCAGGACAACCAGAGCTATGTAATAGAGAGATCCTGTCTCAAAAAAAAAAAAAAAAGAGTGTTCTTTAAAAACAAATTGAGGGGGCTGGTGAGATGGCTCAGTGGGTAAGAGCACCCGACTGCTCTTCCGAAGGTCCAGAGTTCAAATCCCAGCAACCACATGGTGGCTCATAACCATCTGTAACAAGACCTGATGCCCTCTTCTGGAGTGTCTGAAGACAGCTACAGTGTACTTACATATAATAAATAAATAAATCTTAAAAACAAATTGAAAATAAGTCCTGTGGCCAGTTGTGGTGGCAGATGCTGGTAGGATTTGCTGAAGGAGGCAGAGGCAGGAGGACACAAGTTTGAGGCCAACCGGGGCTACGTGGTAAAAAGAAAAAAAGAAGTCTAGTGAATGTTGAGATGACTTAGGGGGGTCAGGGAGATCTCTGAGGTGACGTTTGAATGACATACTAAGAATGAATGACAGGCATAGTGATGAGGGAGAAATAGAATAGAATGTTATCCTATCACCAAAAGGAGTAAAACATGATGAGGCGGTGCTTGCCGTGTCGACCTGAAATACAAAACACCAACAGAGCAGGCGGGCATGGCCAAGAGCATGGGCAATGCTCCCATTGGGGAACAGAGTCTCACAGATTCGGGAGCAGCCTAACAAAAACGATGAAGGCCAGACATCCCCCCTCTGGCATCTGCATTTTCATGGCCACAAGCACCCACACATGGGTGTGCATACATGCACATGGTACGAAACACACGGAAAGGAGTGAGGTGTTATGCTTCATCATGAGTCTGGAATTATATGTTATAAATTATGGTATATATTTCTTCTTGCCTTATTGGGTGAGTGTTTTGCCTGTATGTATGTATGTATGTATGTATGTATGTATGTATGTATGTCCTCAGCATGTATACTCATGTACCACCTGCATGTATATCCTCAGAGGCCAGAAGAGAGCATCAGGTTTCTTGGAACTGGAATTATATACTGATGGTTAAAAGCTGACTGACATATGGGTGCTGGGATCTGAGCCCAGGTCCACTGGAAGAGCAATCAGTGCTCTTGACTGCTGAGCCATCTCTCCAGCCCCCTCTCTGTATATAATGATGCTTGAATTATTAAACCTACTTCCATCCCGTGACCCCCACCCCACATGACTGAATTATAGTCATGTACTATCACACCTGGACTGATGGGGTGCTGGGAATGGAGCACAGTGTTTCCGTTATGATTAACAAGAGCTCGACCAAAATTGATGCCAGTCAGTCCTGAAGGTATCATTTCTGTAGCATTGTCTTGACTAATTTTTTTCCTTCATTCTAGTAAGTTCTTCTGTTGCCTAACATGATCTGAGAGACCAAGGTTAGATATCTCCCCAGGAGGGAGATTTTTAAATTTGTATTTGAAAAATTTATTCTGTGTGTGTGTGTGTGTGTGTGTGTGTGTGTTACTCCAAGTGTTTGTGGGTGCTCACAAGAGGTGAGAAGAGGGCATGAGAACCCCTGGTACTGGAAGTACAGGCAGTTACGATCCTTCTGATGTGGTGCTGAGAACTGAACTCCCCCATTCCCTAGGAGAGCAGAAAGTACCTTTAACTGCCGAGCCTTTCTCCAGCTCCAGGAGGGAGGAATTTTTTTTTTTAATTTGATTGTTTTATTTTATTTTTTGCTTTTATTCAGAGTCTTACTGTGTGGTAGCCTTTGCTGGGCTGGAATAAGATATGTAGGGCAGGCTGGTCTTGAACCACTGATCTTCCTACTTCAGAATGTTGGTATTACTAGTCTGTGCCATGGTGCCTGCTAAAGATGCATTATTGAGTAATGACTGTGAGTAGCAGCCTGATCATATATTCTAGAAAATCTACTGAGCAAGGTCCTGTTTTTCACCTGGTGAGGCCTGTATTCAGACAGAGCCCAGGTGTGAAAGAAACAAAAACAAAAGAACAAAACAGAGATCTGAAGGCACGTCTGGGCTTCCTGCTATAATTTGGATTCACAGAGATTTCATTAAAATTCAGGAGTGGTGGCTCACAGTCCTTAAACCAAGCCCAGGAGGACTGCTGTGAGTTTGGAGTAACTTGAATACAGAGGAACCCTGACTCAAAAAGAAGAGGAGGGAGGGGAAAGAGGAAGGGGGGAGGAGAGGAGGAGGGGAGGGGGAGAAAAAGGAAGAGGAGGATGAAAGAAGGAAAAGAAAGGAAGGAAGGAAAGAACAGGAAAAAATATTTCGTTCACTTCTGATTTAATTTGAAGCAGCAAAGTAGGTCCTCCCTTTCCTAGAAATTTGGACGGATCCAGAAAGCAGGCACCCTACTCTGGTCCGCCTGTCGTTATGACAACCGCGTCCGCGTCCAGTGCCAGACCACACCGCAGCCATCTCTCGGAGTTTCTATTGGTCAAAAGTTCGTAGTGAGCGGCACCTTTTCACGTTAATTGGTCAGTTGATAGCAGTAATGCAAAACCACCTGCTCCCATTGGGTGATGACTCAGAGTGGGCGAAGCCTCTGTGAGACTGCTGTGGTGGCTCAGGACCCTGCGGGAGAAGGGTCACCTACGGATATTTCGAAGAATAAAGGTGAGGGGTTAACGTGGAGGCGAAGGGGCAAGAAGCGGGGCAGCGAGAAAGGGAGGGATGAGATGGACAAACGTGGAATTCCCCGGATTCCTGTGCCACAGAGCGATGACCACGCCTGCGGGCTCAGGCGCCGGTTATGGTACTGTGTCCTGGTGGGGTCTGTCCCCGGCGCTGGACCTACAGGCAGAAAGTGAGTCTACCCTAAGACCACACACGGTCTTAGACAGAGGTGCCTTTCCTACTACAACTGTGGACTGTGTGCACAGCCCACAGCACTTGGGTCCGTGGTAGGGGATGCTAATGGGGTGTGTATGCCAATGTTCCCTAAATTAACTGGCTTGGGGAGAGGGGTACCCCCAGAATCTTTTTTGATAATACTGAATGCTATAGGGCAAACGTATCGCTGCTTTTTGGAATTCAGGCTCGGGGTATCAAGCCTGCTGGTTTCTTAACTTCTAAAGTTAGCTAGCTGCAGGAGAGACGACCAGTCCCTGGTCGCTATCTTCTTGCCAGGTCCTCCTGTAGATCCAGATTCACAGTCGAAAACAGAGCGCAAGGTCCCAGAACTGGATGCCCTGCTGTTAGGTTCTGTGGATGGGAGACACGTGCTGCGGACTCTGGCCAGGGCAGCCCTCTGGCCTCTCAGGAGGTTCAATGTGAGTTGGGATTCTGGGATCGTGGTTGGAGCCCAGATGCCTGAGCCCTTGAGAGAAGGGAGGATTGCAATGAAAGTTTCCAGGTCCTAGAGGTTAGGCTGTGGGATCTGGAGAGTCTCAGACCCATGTCCTAGGGAAGTAAGGTCCTGGGGTTTGAGGCCTCTGGGCTTCAGTATGAGCGAGAGCCCAAGGATCAGGTCTCCAGGAGTGGTGTGAGGGATGATCTGGAATCTAGACTTATGGCTTAAGAGAGAGGCCTAGCAAGCTGGAGCTAGTGGTTGAAGCCTGTAATCATAGTTGCTCCGGAGGCTGAGGCAGGAGAAGCATCGCAAGTTCAAGGCCATCCTGGGCGACCTAGTGAGACTTTGCCTCACAATAGAAAGGAAAACGGGGGTGGGGGTGTGGGGGCAGTGCTGGGAATGGAGTTCAGTGGAGGAGTGCTGCACTAACTTGTTCAAGGTCGCTGGGTGGGTTCCATCTCCCTACAGGGCTGTGGGGGAAGGCTGGTGTTCTGGGCTCCTAGGTCTGCAGAACTGTCTTGTCTGTCACTCCTCCAGTTTTATATGCTGGAGAATAATCTGGAAGCGGTGGCCCGACACATGCTGATCTTCAGTCTAGCCCTAGAGGAACCCGAGAAGATGGGGCTCCAAGGTCAGTTGCTTAAGACCCTAGCATTCAGCCAGGGAGGCGGGTACGTCCTTAATCCCAGCACTTGGAAGGCAGAGGCAGGCAGATTTCTGAGTTCAAGGCAGCCTGGTCTACAAAGCAAGTTCCAGGACAGCCAGGGCTATACAGAGAAACCCTGTCTCAGAATGAATGAATGAATGAATGAATGAATGAATGAATGAAACAAAAGACTCTAGCATTCAAATTCAAAGCTCCCACCCCCAAAGACACTGGCCTTCCAATGGTGTGATTTAAAACGATGGAGATGGGATGGGCCTGGTAGTGCACACCTTTATTCCCAGCACTCCGGAGACAGAGGCAGGTGGGTCTCAAAGAGTTCAAGGCCAGCCTGGTCTACATAGTGAGACCCAGGCCAACCAGGGATCATAGTGAAACCCTGTCTCAAAAATCCAAAATAAGTAAACTTTTGAAAATGTAGCTCAGTTAGTAGAGTGCTAGTGTGCACAAAGTCCCTGGTAGGGCGGCACAAGTAGTCCCAGCTCTAGGGAGGTGGCCAAGAGGTTCAGAAATTCAGGTTGTCCTTAGCTACACGGAGTTTTAGGTTTAGTGGGGTTTTATAACATGCCATTTCAAAAAACAAACAAATGGAGTCTGTGGAGATGGCTCAGCTGGTAAAGGTACCTTTGATCAAGCTTGATGATCTGGGCTTAACCCCTGGGACTGTATATAACCCCTGAAAGTCATCATCTGATACCCACACATGTGTTATAATAGGAACACACACACACACACACACACACACACACAGAGAGAGAGAGAGAGAGAGAGAGAGAGAGAGAGAGAGAGAGAGAGATCTTCAGTCTTTATTTCCTATTTCATCCTTTGCAAAATGCAGGTCCCACTAATGTGGGCCTTAATATGTATTTATTTAGTGAGTGCATGTGCGTGCCACGGATTACAAGTGGAGGTCAGAGGACAATTCACGGGAGTTGGGTCCCTCCTTCTACCGTAGGAGTCTCAAGGACAGATCCTTAGGCTTGGCAGCAGGTGTCCTTACCCACAGAGCCATCTTGCCATCCCCCACCTAAAGGATTCCGTGTGAGGAGTCTATAGAAAAACGTGTAGTGTTTAGCTGATAACACGAGCTCAGTTCTCTCCTTCCATCACATGTATTCATTCCAAAGTTCAAACTCAGTTCATCATCAAACTTGGTTGCAGGTATCTTTAACCCTTGCCCTCTGACCCCCCGGTCCCGTAACTCAGTACAGCTTAGTACATCTGAATAAAATGTTTAGGGGTGAGAGGTACTGGGGAGTTAAGACAGAGATATATTGTAGATCAGGCTTGCTTGGACTTTTGGGGGTCCTCCTCTCTCAGGCTCCACAATGGGAGACTATAGACACAGGTTGCTCTAAGCAATGGTGTTATTTTTATTGTGAGTATAGTTGGTCATTGCCACTTGTAGCTCGGGGCATTTAGAATATATTGTTCTTAAACAACTCGAACTTAGTTTATCTGTCGCACTCTTCTGTAAGATTTGTAAGATTCTAACAAATACACCCACCACACACACACACACACACACACACACACACACACACACACACACACACAAATAGCTCATTTGGTAGAAGGAGCCCAGCACATGGAAGTCCCTTTGGTTTCATCCTTTTTGTTTGTTTTTGAGACAGTTTCTCTGTATATCCCTCACTGTCCTGGAACTTTTTCTGTAGACCAGGCTGGCCTCAAACTCAGCGATCTGCCTGCCTCTGCCTCCCAAGAGCTGGGATCAAAGGTGTGCGCCACCACCACCCAGTGGGTTTCATCCTTAATACCAAATGGAAAAGACAAAAATCAAAAAATGGTGTTACAATATTAAAGTATTGTGGAGTTTGGGGTGTCTTGATTTGATTTTGGTTTTGTTTTGCTTTCAGATAAAGTTTTATTGTATTCCAAGGGCTATGTCACCCTTTTCTGACCTCTGAAAGATCTTTTACATGGTGCACAGACATATACCCAGGCACACACACACACACCGAATAAAAAGTTTAAATTATTAAAAAATTTATTTAAATTTTTTAAAAGATTTATTTATTTATTATATGTAAGTANACTGTGGCTGTCTTCAGATACTCCAGAAGAGAGTGTTAGATGTTGTTATGGGTGGTTGTGAGCCACCATGTGGTGGTTGCTGGGATTTGAACTCAGGGCCTTCGGAAGAGCAGTCAGTACTCTTAACCGCTGAGCCATCTCGCCAGCCCTAAAAATATTTTTTTAAGACGAGGCCTGGGGATATATGTCAGCTTGCCTTGCTTTTGGGAAGTCCCAGCTTCGATCAGCAGCTCTGGGTGGTGTTGCAGTTCCTGGATCGGTGCAGTTTGTCCAGCCTCCCTCCCTGTTTCATCCTTCCCACCTCCCTCCAGAGCGGAGTGAGATCTTCCTGGAGCTGTGGGGGAACGCGCTGCTGCGACCCTCTGTAGCTGCCTTCCTGCGCACGCAGGCTAGCCACCTGGCTAATCTGATCCCGGAGCCTGATCGCCTGGAGGAGCAACTACCCTGGCTTAACCTTCGGCTGCTCAAGGTGCCACAACTGCCCACCTTTGTTGGGGGGAAGTGGAATTTGCTTGAAATTTGGGTGGCTGCAGGAAGAATGGAAATGAGCAGTTCAGAGGAATTGAGGGGCTGGAGCAGGCTGGCGTGTGTGAGGGGTCCCAATTCCACCTCTGTGACTCCCACTACTGTGGCCTAGGATTAGGGGAGACTTTGCTCTCTGTGTCTCATTTTTTCCGCCCCCATAATCACTACTACTTAATGGGAATGGAGGGGGAACCCTCATTGCATCTCTCTCTCCATGTTTTCCTGGCTGTGCAGTTTCGCGAGCGGGATGCCCTGGAGGCCGTGTTCCGCTTCTGGTCTGGTGGGGAGAAGGGACCCGAAGTCTTCCCCATGAGTCGCCTTTGGGACTCGAGGTTGCGCCACTACCTGGGTTCCCGCTACGATGCCCGGCGTGGTGTTGCCGACTGGGACCTACGCATGAAGCTGCATGATCGAGGGGTGAGGAAGCTTTGGAGCAGGTGGCCAGCATCTGAGTCCAGAGGGAAGGAAGACGGCTGAGACTTCGCGCCCATATATGAGGAAGGAGGACTGAGATCTAGACTCCTACCTAGGTCTGAGGAAGGAGGAGTGGGTCTGGACCCTGGAGTTTGAAGTGGGAGGAATTCCTATAGGTATAAGGTTGGGATCCCTATACCAGATTAATCTGGGCCTTCTTTCCTATCCTCTACTCCAGGCCCAAGTCATCCATATCCAGGAATTCCGACGCTGGCGGGACACGGGTGTTGCTTTTGAGCTCAGAGACTTGACTGCTTACCATGTGCCCAACAGGACTCTGGCGTCGGGTCGCCTCCTGAGCCACGTGCGTGTCTAGTCGCAAGCCCCTGGTCTGTGTATTTTAGGTATTTACCAGTAAAGGTCCCCAGTTTGGACCTCACTTGCGATCTCATCCCTTTGGTTTTTTTTTTTTTTTTTTTTTTTTTTTTTTTTTTTTTCTTTTTTTTTTTTTTGTGTTTTTTCCAGCGTGGGTAACGCGTGGCTGCGCGCGGATACTGGGGGGACATCGCCACGGGGCCATTTGTGGCTTTTGGCATCGAGGCGGACGACCAAAGCCTCTTACGGACGAGTAACGGACAACCAGTCAAGGTGTGAGCCCGGTGGGACTAGGGTTAGGGCCAGCAGACAAGTTCCTGCTCTCTCGTCCTTCCAAGCCTGCCTTTTCCGCCTAGTAGCGCCAGCGCTTTTTTGAGCTCCATCCCTTATTTTGGTCCAGTGTCTCCATCCAAGTAACAGGCTCTGTCCCCAACTTCTTGGTCCCTATCTTGGAGAACTATGACCCAGTTCTCTTACTAAGTCCTACATCCAGCCCTGGACAAGTCACAAGGAATTCTAGTTTGTGGCTGGCTGTACACAGTAAGCCCCGCCCTTACCTACCCCTATTGTTCAAAGCCTAACATCGGCCCCTCCCCCTTTCTCCTGGGCAGACTGCAAGCGAGATCACGCAGCACAATGTGACAGAGCTGTTCCGAGAAGTGGCCGCCTGGAGGGGCCCGAGAGCCATCCGGGGGAACGTGGAGGAGACAGAGTCGCCCGAGCCAGATGGTAGGTAGCCAGCAGCTGCAAACTTCAGATTGTCACCGTTTTTTTCCCCCCAGGCTTTGACGGAGTTGGTTTGGAAGACCTGGGCAGATGCTCTCTCGTTGATGTTCGTTCTCTTTTTCTCTCTTGCCCTCCCTTTCCCCAACCCTGACCCCACCAGGAGGATTCTCAGCCCTCTCTAGAGTTCTAACTGGGAGCCCTCTACATCCCTCCCTATACACTTTCCCTACATGGATTCTGGCTGTCCTTTCTATTCCAGTCCTTAACTCATCTCTCCCTAGATGCCCGTTCCTTCATTCAAGGGACCATCCACTTTCTTTCCTATCTGTAAAATGGGTCTCTGCCTCGTGGGCCCATCTCCCCAGATTTGCATCAATCCTGTTCAGGGAAATTAAAAAAAAAAAAAAAAAAGGAAGAGTGTGATGAAAAAAAAAAAGACGAAACAAAGGTGGAACAAAAAAAAAAAAAAAAAAGGAAGGAGTGCAGGGCGTGGCGGCGCACGCCTTTAATCCCAGCACTCGACAAGATAGCTCAGCAAGGAGACGTGCGATGTGCTTGCAGGGCCTTGAAGCTCAAGTTCGATCCCTGGGATCCAAGTAATGATGGACAGAGAGAGATGACTCAGTAAAGGTTGTCACCTTATCTTCCCACACATACTGTGGCACACACCATCACCATAAATCAATTAATCAATCAATCAATCAATCACTTTAAAGAAAAGGCCAAGAAAGCTGGCCGTGGGCAGTGCATCAGTGCACGCCTGTTACTCAGAAGGCTGAGACAGGAGGAAATGCCTGGTTTGGGTCACAGTTTCAGATATCTTCAGCTACAAGATGAGAGCCTGACTCAAAACAAAAGTAGAAGATAAGGAGTGGGAACTCCAATGCTTTGCATCTTGTGTGAACATCTCTTTGACTCTCAAGATTTATATTCATATCCAGGCTGTGGTGGCGCACACCTTTGATCCCAGCACCTGGGAGGCAAAGGCAGAGGCAGGCGGATCTCTGAGTTCGAGGCCAGTCTGGTCTACAGAACGAGTTTCAGGACAGCCAAGCTTACACAGAGAAACCCTGTCTCAGTGTGTGTGTGTGTGTGTGTGTGTGTGTGTGTGCAAGCACACATGTAGGTGCCTTCGGAAGCCACAAGAGGGCACCATATCCCCAGAAACTAGAGTTAAAGGTGGTTGTAAGCTGTCTGTCTCACTTGGGTTCTGGGTGCAAAACTCAGGGTCTCTGAAAGATTATCAAGCCCGCTTAGCAACTGAGCCAGCTCTTCAGTCCCAGGGCTGACCCTTTTCTTCCCTTCTCTTTCAGTGCCTGCTCAAGAGCCCTTCACTATCCACTTTCTGCCTCTCGATTCTTCGCAGACTCTCCACCACAAGACTTGCTACCAGGGCCGGTTCCAGCTCCTCTATGTGTCCTGTGGGTAAGTGGGACACACAGAGACCTAGGATTGGGCCCCAGTTTTCTCGTCAGACTTCAGCTTTGCAATCTCCGTCCTGCTCTGGACCTCCGTCCCCACCTGTGTATCTCAGCTCCCAGTCCTTTCTCTCCTCAGGATGGTCCATCTTCTCAGCCCTGAGCTCGGGGCTTGCGTGGCCCCAGGAGGGAACCTGGTTGTGGAATTAGCTCGGTGAGCCAGAGGAGTGGGGCGGGAAGGTTCCAGCTGGGCCAAAAGCCAGGTCTCCTCACACATAGTTTCCCAAAATAGGTACTTGGTGGACCTGCGGCCCAAAGAGTTGAAGGCGTTCTCTGACCGCGTTGTGGAGATAGCGCGGGTGGCTGGGTTCGCCCCTCACACTGTAGCCAAACCCTCGGAGACTTTTGCGCGGTTCTACAAATTAGGGGACTCCACTCCGGGTGGCGGAGACTCAGCTGTGGAATCTGGACCCGCGCCCTCCAAAGTCCTAGCCCCTCCCCCAGAATCGATAAGCCCGCCCCAGGCTGACCAGGCCCCCACTCTAGAGGCCATGAGCCCACCCCCGGCTGACCTGGCCCCGCCTCTAGAGACAATGAGTCCACCCCAGGCCGACCAGGCCCCTCTTCTAGAAGCGGTGAGCCCACCCAAAGCTGACCAGCTCCCACCTCTAGAGGCGATGAGCCCACCTCAGGCTGACCGGGCCTCGCCTCTAGAAGCAATTAGCCCACCCCAGGCTGAGCTAGTCCTGCCCGTAGAAGCGATCAGCCTTCCCCAAGCCGACCTGGCCTCTCCTCCGGAAGTGATAAGCCCACTCCAGGAAGCTATGGCAACGTCGTCGGTGAAGGCACCTCCAAAACATGACACATGAACCCCAGGGACCACGTAGCCCACCTTTAACTGCTGAAGCAGGCCTAGGGATTGACACCGCCAGCTCAGCCCACCGTTGCAATGGTGTTTTACTCTGCGTCCCTTCTCAACCCCAGTAATAGAACTAGAATTTCAAATTCCTTTCCTGGAACTCTCAGTTGTAGTATTTGGGGGGCGGGGGTGGGGTGGGCCCTAGACTGTTATCTGAGACTTATCCTGACAAGGATCGAGGGCTGAAGGTACAACCCTGGGCTCCAGATCCTCTCTTTTGTCTTGGGCCCTTCTTGACATGTTACTTCTGGGAAGGACAAGGGCATAGCCTCCCTTGAATGTGATTCAAATAAAAAGCGCAGGGTCACCTTTCTGTGTGTCCTCTCCTCAGTCGGTCTCTAGTGCCAAGAGGGGGGGGTGTCGGGAACAGCAGGGATGGACCCCGGTTGTGGGTTTGCAAGTGGACTTGGCTGAATTTCACAGCAGTGAAGGCTGCGATCTAGGGTCCTACCCAGGAACCTTCAAACTAAACACGCCAGGGGCACTGAAACCGACAGAAACGTGGGGGAGAGAAAGAACACACTAGGTTTCAGAAAGACTACAGTTCAGTGAGCGGCCTAGGTGTGAGGACAGAAGGCCGGCTTGGATTTCTGGGTATGAACACGGGAAGCTGAAGTCTGGACTCTTGGATTTGAGAGAAGAGGGAGCTTGCTCCGGGTTTTCCTAAGTCTGAGGGAGGAGGGAGCTGGGGCGCCAGAGTCAGAAGGAGGAGGGGTGTAGATCCTTGGTTGACCCAACTGGAGCTTTGCACACGGCTCCCCTCACACCCTGTTATCGCTCATCCTGGGCAGGGGAGGAGACAGCAGTATATTTAGCCTTTGTCCTCGCCCCTTATCTCAGAGTCCTCAGTGAGACTTGAGCAGCCCAGAGGGAACCCAACCTCTAGAGACCTCCAAGGTCACCGAGGACACCCTTCCAGGACCCTCCAGGAATCTCCGATCCCGATCTCTGCCTCTGGAGATCAGCATGGCGGACGAGTATGTGAATCTTGGTAACCTTAGGCTGGAGACCCCAAAGAACAGGGAGAGGTGCGGTCGGTCTGGAGGGTGCAACCAGGTCGGATACTTGTCCTGAGAGAGTAGGAGGTAAGGGTGGTTAGATTTCTGTAGAAACGAGGTAAGAATTTGGGATTCAGACTCCTGGGGTTCAAGAAAGTAGAAGAGGTAGCCCCAACCTTTTGGTCAGGGGGGACCACCGTCAGTGATTTCCTCTTCATGGCTTCTCTCTCTTCAGGAGCAGCGATGCGGTGAGCTGTGAGCTAAGAAGTGGGGTAGGGAACCCTCGGCCCAGAGTGGGTGCTGCAAGGAGAGGGCTGGGGACCAGTGGGCAGGGGAACCTGCCGCTAGAGGTGAGGGATCCGGGAAGGGCTGGATGGGAGGGTTTGGGTAGTGATGTAGCCTGCTTCAATTCCAGGCTGGGGAACCGCAGCCCGCGCCTGCTCCTGTCCGACGCCGCTCCTCTGCCAACTACCGAGCCTATGCCACCGAGCCACACGCCAAGGTGGGGCGGGGTCCTAGCGGATGGGCTTCTGGGTTCAAGAATCCTGAGACCCAAGAAGGGGCGGCACCAAGGCCTTGGAGAGGAGTGGTAGTGTGGTAGCACTTTGGTGATGGGCAGAGCCAGATGGGTGGGGCAGAATTTCAGAAAAGTGCAGGTTGGGCTTGGTGACAACGGCCTGTGGGAGGAACTCCTCTGCCTACAGCAAGGTTTAGGCGTGAGCGTGGTGGTTAGCAGTGCATAGAAAGGCAGTGCGTAGCTCTAGTCAGAGACAAAGATTGGTAGATGGGACCGAGGGGCGTGGCTTCCAGTGGACTCGGCGTTCTGGTTGAAGAATGGGTGACCCGAATGGGTATGCACTCGAGTGGGTGGTGGTGCCTTGCAACTCCGCCCAGTGTCCACTTTGGGACCTCACACTGACCTTTCTCCGTATCCCCTTGGCAGAAAAAGTCTAAGATCTCCGCCTCCAGAAAACTTCAGTTGAAGGTGATGGTGAGGTCGGAGGGGGTGGGCTTTGGTGGGCGGAGCTTTTGAGGAGTGGTTGTGTTTCGTCAGCCCCCGCTCCCCCCCCACCCTCCATACACACGTGCGCGCGCAAAAAAACAAAAACAAAAACAAAAACAAAAAACAAAAAAAACACAAAAAAACACAAACAAACAAAAAAAACGAGGCAGTTTTTGAATAAAAGACACAAACGTGGATGTTCGGATATTCTGTCTCTCTGGGAGATGAAGGGAAATCTGTTATTCTTATACTTTCTGGGACTCTCTTGTCTGCTCCAACCATTCCGCAGACTCTGATGCTGCAGATTGCGAAGCAGGAGATGGAACGAGAAGCAGAGGAGCGACGTGGAGAGAAGGGGCGCGTTCTGAGCACTCGTTGCCAGCCTTTGGAGTTGGATGGGCTGGGCTTTGAAGAGCTTCAGGTACCAGTTTACAAAGCAGGGATTCCGGGTGAGCCTGGGACCCGATGTTCCTCATCTCTGGCCTGGCATGCCTTGGGTATCAGGAGCATAAGCACCATCTCCAGTTCTGCTCAGGGTCTGCAATCCTTATGCCAAGCAATACGTTCAGCCCTACAGCTTCAAAACCCAGTGTATTTCTCCAGCCTCTAGCTGCCAGGTCTCAGAATTCTTGGCTCCCGGCCATATTTCTTTAAGTGCCCTGGAGTGCAGATTCCAGAGTCAGTTTCCTTTCACCCCCTCCTTCCTCAGACGCAGGAGTCCAGACCCCAGCACTCCTCTCTCAAACTCGGGGATCCAGAGCCTAGGCCTCCTTCCTCAGACCCAGAGGTCTCCTCTCTCAGATCAGGGAACGCAATCTCCAGCCCCCCTCTGAGCACCCTCGCGTTCCTTCATCAGGACTTATGCCGACAGCTTCACGCTCGGGTGGACAAAGTGGATGAAGAGAGATATGACGTGGAAGCAAAAGTCACCAAGAACATCACTGAGGTGGGGAGCCTGGGGAAGCCTGGGCACATTCACTTTAGACCGAGATCTCCAGACTGTAGCTTCGGGCTGAGGGCTATGGACGCTCGGGCTTGAGATAACTCTAAGCAGAGAGCTGGCGGTGGCACAGGTACCTCGAGGCGAAGGAAGCGGTCTCTGCAGAGTAGAGCCTGGGTGGCACAAACAGACCTGTAGAAACTGAGCATTGAGTTGAGCTCTGGGACAGGGAACAATGAGCTGCAGGTCGTCGGCTGGAGTTGTGTTAGACGCTTTGAGGGATGCTGCTAGGAGCATCAGGCCCAGGGCTTTAGTCTGGGGCCGGAGCTGGAAGAGAGGAGGAAGATTAGATACCACGGAGAGCAAGATCGGGACAAGGAAGCATTGTTAGGAAGGGAGGAAGGGAGGAAGGAAGCAGAGGGAAGATGGGGGCTCCACGCCCCATATGGTCCTCCCCAGATTGCAGATTTGACCCAGAAAATCTATGACCTGCGTGGCAAGTTTAAGCGGCCCACCCTCCGAAGAGTGAGGATCTCTGCAGACGCCATGATGCAGGCGCTGCTGGGGACCCGGGCCAAGGAATCCTTGGACCTGAGGGCCCACCTCAAGCAGGTGAAGAAGGAGGACATTGAGAAGGTGAGTGTGGGCTAGGGTGAGAAGGAAGACACTTGGGGAGGCCTGAGTGGTCCAGACAGAGAGCAGACACACTTGGGGTCTAGTGAGAAGTACTGATAAAGAGAACTCAAGAAGTCAGGAGGGAAGACAGTGTATTAGGGAGAGAGGAAGTATCGAGGGGCAGGAAGTGCAACAAGACTGGAGGTGCATGAGGGGCAGAAAGTGCATAGGGGAGACAGGAAGTGCATGGGGGAGATAGGAAGTGCATAGGGGAGACAGGGATGCATGGGGAAGACAAGAAGTACATGGGGAAGACTAGATGTACATGGGGGACAGGAAGTGCACGTGGGAGACAGGAATTGCATGGAGGACACAGGAAATACACGGGGAAGATTAAATGTACATGGGGGACAGAAGTGCATGGGGAGACAGGAAGTGCATGGGGGACACAGGAAGTACATGGGAGACACAGGAAGTACATGGAGGACACAGAAAATACATGGGGGAAGACTAGATGTACATGGGGAGACAGGAAGTGCATGAGTGTGACTGGAGGTAGACGGGGAGATGGGAAATGATGACAGGAAGTTTGCCAGGTTGACCGAAGGGACAGGAAATGCTCTAGAATCATATTCTTTTTTTTTTTTTTTTTTTTTTTTTTGGTTTTTTTCGAGACAGGGTTTCTTTGTATAGCCCCGGCTGCCCTGGAACTCACTTTGTAGACCAGGCTGGCCTCGAACTCAGAAATCCGCTGGCCTCGAACTCAGAAATCCACCTGCCTCTGCCTCCTGAGTGCTGGGATTAAAGGCGTGCGCCACCACGCCCGGCCTAGAATCATATTCTTACTCAGGCTTCCAGCACAGAATGGTCTAGCAAGCCAGAGGGCAGATAGAGGATCTTCAGGAGATGGAGACCAGAAAGGGTCCTTAACCTCTGACTTTCCACTTGCAGGAAAACCGGGAGGTGGGAGACTGGCGCAAGAATATCGACGCACTGAGTGGCATGGAAGGCCGCAAGAAAAAGTTTGAGGGCTGAGCCGCGGCTCCCACACTGTGCTCTGAAGGACGTCTCCCTGCAGAATAAACCTCTCCAAACCGGAAGCGACTGTGTGTCTGCTACCCTGGGGCACTTGAGAAGGGTGAGGGCAAATGGGGCGGAGTCACAGGCAAGTTTCTTACATGGGTTTCTCACTTGGGCTAGTCTCTTCTATGGAGGGCATAGAGCGTGCCAAACCCAAGGAAAGACGTGGTTCTGGGGTTAAGAGAACTGGCTGTTTTCCCTAGAGGATTCAGGTTTGATTCCCAACATCCACATAGCAGCTCAAAATATCTGTAACTCTAGTGCCAAGAGATCTTATGTCCTCTTCTGGCCACTGCTAGGACAAGCAAACTATCTATACATATCACAATTCTTTATCAGAAATAATTTTTTTTAGAGCGTCAAGAAAAGAAAAATAGAAACAAGGCTATATTCACAGTGAGGCAGGCAGATGACGGAGATCCTGTAAGAGACAGAAATAGGAAAGCAAGCCGGGCGTGGTGGCGCACACTTTTCATCCCAGCACTCGGGAGGCAGAGGCCGCTGGATCTCTGTGAGATCGAGGCTAGGCTGGTCTACATACTGGATTCCAGGGCAGCCATAGTGAGATCCTGTCTCAAAAAAAAAACCCAAACCACACTCAAAGCAAAACCAACCACAAAAGAGGAAGTAGGGAGGGAGGGAGGGAGGGAGAGAGAGAGAGGGAGAGAAGACACAAAGACATGCAGAAGGATCGAGAAAGAGAGACATATGGCCCAGACACAGAGAGGCAGAGCCCAAGTGATAAAGAAACAGGGTTTAGCCAGGTGGTGGCGCACGCCTTTAATCTCAGCACTTGGGAGGCAGAGGCAGGTGGATTTCTGAGTTCGAGGCCAGTCTGGTCTACAAAGTGAGTTCCAGGACAGCCAGGGCTACACAGAG
>NC_034608.1:1443639-1458639 GCF_900095145.1 Mus pahari | reverse complement strand
CCATCCTTACCCTGGAAATAAAATGTTCAGGCCTGGAGAGGTGGCTCGGTGGTTCAAAGCACTGGCTGCTGCTCTTCCAGGGGACTTGGGTTCAGCTCCCAGTATCTGCGTGGCGGCTCACAAACATCTGTAATTCCAGTTCCAGAGGAGCCAATGCCTTCTTCTGGCACTTGGCCATACCCGTGTTACACAGGCAGCGGGCAAAGCCCCGTACATACACGTAAGATAAAATGGTTAGAAAGAAAGCGAAGTATCTCAGAGCATGTGCAAAAGAGAGAGCAGTACTTTTAAACTTCAAGACCTTTATTGTTTATTTCGCGTGTGTGAGCACAGAGGTGTGCGCATGGTGCAAGAGTGGGGTTCGGAGGATGATTTACGGGGGTCTCGAACTCAGATCATCAGGCTTGTCATGTGGGTCTCTGCCTGCTTTTTATTTTGCAGAGCATTCAATGTATGGCCTCGGTTGTTTGAGACAAGTATTCCATCTTGAGTCACCCCCCCCCAACCCTCACTGGGGGAGTTGAGTCAAATGCTGAGCCACGCCCCTCACCTCTCCCTGGGGGATTCTTGGCAGGCGTTCCACGGCTGAATCTCATCCCCAGTCCTGTTGTTACTTTTCATTTTGAGGCAGTGTCTCTTAAATTGCCATGGATGGCTTTAGATTCTCTCTAGACCAGGCAGGCCTTGAATTTGCCTCAGACTTCCAAGCAGCTAGGACACCGGGTCCTGCCGGTTTTTACAAGTATGTCAGAACCGGCAAAACAAAATACTCAAACTGTATTTTCCCTGACTGTGGTCTCACACAGATTCGGGGGCTGGGGGGCTGGGGGGCTGGGGGGCGGGGTGGCAGCTGTCATTTTGAACAGCGAATGGTGAGGCAGGGAAGAGAGGCCAGCCTGTTGATGATCTCTATCCGTTTCTATCGACACAGCCGCCCTGTGGTGCCACCTTTGATTCCCCCGAAGATTCCAGAAGGGGAGCGTGTGGATTTTGATGTAAGTGACAGCTGTCCTACCCCAGACGCCGCTGCGGGATTCTTGGCGCCTTGAGCCCATTCTGACAAGTGCCCCTCTATGCTTCCTTCATGAAAACCCTGGGGGTAACCCAGGGTCCCGTGGTTAGCAAGGAATGCTTTGCTGACATCTGCTGGAAGCCATCCCAGCTGGCTGTCAGTCATCACCTGGGGCTGGGGTGGGGCGGGCTCCAGGGCCCTGTCCGACGGCCTCACGGACTCCCTCTTCAGGACATCCACCGGAAGCGCATGGAGAAAGACTTACTGGAGCTGCAGACGCTCATCGACGTGCACTTTGAGCAGCGGAAAAAGGAGGAGGAAGAGCTCATTGCGCTAAAAGACCGCATTGTGAGCCGGAAGGCTGGGTCCTCTGGTTACATCTATCTCCCCTTCCCTCCCTCCATGTAGTGCTTTGGGGTCTCTGGGAGAAACAGCGGGGACACTGGGCGGCTGCACTCCAGTATCTGTTTCCACCAGGAGTGCATTTTGGAGGCTGAGGCAGGAAGATTACCATGAGTTCGAGTCTGTCTCAAAAGGGAAAATTAAATGAAAGAAACTATCCTTATTTCGTTTGTCTACTGGTGGAAGGATAACTTGTGGGAGGGGATAGCCTCCAAGAACCCCCCTCCCCTGCCCCAATCTTCCCCTTAATACCCTTAGGAGAGGCGACGCGCAGAGAGAGCCGAGCAACAGCGCTTCAGAACAGAAAAGGAGCGAGAACGCCAGGCCAAGCTGGCGGTAGGTGTCTGTCCTTCCCTATAGAAGAATCCTTTATTTCCCATGTTTGGTACTCTCTGCGGTTCTCAGAAAGTCCCTGTAATGTCTAGCATAAAGATGTTCCTATCGGGGGCCGGGCATGGTGGCGCACGCCTTTAATCCCGGCACTCGGGAGGCAGAGGCAGGCGGATTTCTGAGTTCAAGGCCAGCCTGGTCTACAGAGTGAGTTCCAGGACAGCCAGGGCTACACAGAGAAACCCTGTCTCGAAAAAAAAACCAAAAACAACAACAACAACAACAAAAACCAAGATGTTCCTATCGGAAGGGTGAACAGTGCATGTAAATGAAAAGTCTACTGCTGGTCTAGCTTCAGGCAGGGCTGGATTAAGAGACTTAAGCCATAGCACAAAGACTGAGCTTTGCTGGGTGTGACGGCCTCAGACCTATGATCCCAGCGCAGAAGAAGCTGAGGCAGGAGGATTTTGTGAATTTGAGGCTAGCCTGAACTACATACCAAGTTAAGGAGTGGGTCTCTCCATGGCTCCAACTTCACTCATGGAGATGCTGAGCCATCAACTACCCAGGCTAGGCTCTTCCTCCGTCGGGTGTGTAGGGTCACGTGGCGTGAACCCCCTTTGTTCTCACAGGAGGAGAAGATGCGGAAGGAGGAGGAGGAGGCGAAGAAGAGAGCGGAGGATGATGCCAAGAAGAAGAAAGTTCTGTCCAACATGGGAGCTCATTTTGGGGGCTACTTGGTCAAGGTGAGTCTGGCCTGTGGAAATCTGTGTCTACAAGGAGGGGAGGGAAACCTGAGGGTGCTGGTCCTGTAAGCCTGGATCTCACTCAGAGCCAGCTGTCACTGTCGATAGCATGTGGCATATAGGTGAGGGAGACACTCTGCTGATTGTCTCTGCCCCTCTTCCGGCCACAATGTTCCTCTGCTGGTGCCTGGGTGTGAAGGAAGAAGATTGGGGCCTATAGGGAGGAGGGAGGAGGCACGGAGCTTGGGTTCCTGAGTCTGAGGAGGGAGGGCTGGAGCCTGGGGCTCTGGGACTAAGGGAGGAAGAGGCTGAGGCTGGACCCCTGGGCTGAGGGAGGAGGACTGAGGCTCAACCCCTGAGTCTGAGGGGGAGGGCTGAGGCTGGACCCCTGGACTGAGGGAGGAGGACTGAGGCTGGACCCCAGAGTCTGAGGGGGGAGGACTGAGGCTGGACCCCAGAGTCTGAGGGGGGAGGGCTGAGGCTGGACCCCTGGACTGAGGGAGGAGGACTGAGGCTGGATCCCCGAGTCTGAGGGGGGAGGACTGAGATGCACTCCTTGCATGTGGTGGAGGCACTGGCTTGATCGAAGGACACTGAGTGGATTTAGCCTCCAGGTTCCATCCCTGGCTTGGGATTCCTCCCCCTCCAGGCAGAACAGAAGCGTGGGAAGCGACAGACTGGTCGGGAGATGAAACTCAGGATCCTGTCTGAGAGGAAAAAACCTTTGAACATCGACTACATGGGGGAGGACCAGCTCCGGTAGGTCCTGGCAGCTCTCACAAGGCTTCCACGGGCGACACTCCGGGTCTGAGTCTTGGTGCTGTGTTACTTCAGGCAATTGGCACTCCTTTTCTGGGCCAAGGTTACTTTCTGTGTTCAAAATGTCACTCACCTGCAAGCTACCGGGTGGCTGTCCTGGCCTGTAGTGTCTGGCATCCACAGTGCCCCCTTCCGCATTTAGGTGGAATTGCATCATTCAGGGAGGAGGTAGGAGGATCAATTCAGGGTCATCCTTTGCTGTATATTGAGTTGGAGGCCAGACTTCTCACACACACACACACACACACACACACACACACACACACACACACACACACACACACACTATGTAAGTAATAAAAACCAAACGGCTTTTACTCTGGGGCTCATAGCCATTACTTCCGGAGACTTCCATTTAGGAACTTTTGAAAACCTTCAGCGGGGAATCTTAGCAAGAGTGTAGCAACTTCACCAATCCCAAAGAGACTTGCTGCGTGGCTTGGGGTAAGTCCTCTCTGGACTCAGAAGGCAGCCTGGATCTCGCTGCATCCTGGTCCTTCTCGGCCTGCCAGGGAGAAGGCCCAGGAGCTGTCAGAATGGATCCACCAGCTGGAATCAGAGAAATTTGACCTGATGGAGAAATTGAAGCAACAGAAATATGAGGTGAGACCTACCTGCCTCTGCTGGGGCCCGGGCTGGGTGAGAGGTGTGGCAGGCTGCCCCGCCTGGGCATCTACCTAGCCTGGTTTCCTGTTCCACAGATCAATGTGCTCTACAACCGCATCAGCCATGCCCAGAAATTGTAAGTGCCACTCCCAACCTCCACATACGGCTCCTTCTGTTCCCTTCCTCTTTCGCTCTCTCCCTCCCTCCCTCTGTCCTTCTGCTGCTTCTGCATACCACTGCCCATTTGGCATCTCCTGTCTGTTTCCTGAGACATCCTATCCGTATCTGTTCTTGTGGGTTTATTTATTGGCTTTTTTGTCTGTTTAATTTGCTTATTATTTCAAGACAAAGTCTTCCTGGAACTCACTGTAGACCAGGCTGGCCTTGAACTCAGATATCCACCTGCCTCTGCCTCCCAAGTGCTGGGATGCTTTTATTTATTTATTTATTTATTTATTTATTTATTTATGGTTTTTTTGAGACAGGGTTTCTCTGTATAGCCCTGGCTGTCCTGGAACTCACTTTGTAGACCAGGCTGGCCTCGAACTCAGAAATCCGCCTGCCTCTGCCTCCTGAGTGCTGGGATTAAAGGCGTGCGCCACCATGCCTGGCAAATTATTTATTTTTAAGTCAAGGTTTCACATAGCCCACACTTACTAGGAAGCTGAGGCTGACCTTGAACTACTGATCCTCTGGATTTAGCCTCAGGAGGGTTGGGATTATTGGCCTGCACTACATACAGTCTTTTGCTTTTCCTTATCAGCTCTTAGGTTTCAGTCTCCTTCCCTGTCTGTATCCCTCCATCTCTTTTCTTTCTGAGTACATATTCTTTTACACCAGTTTTTGCATCATGTTTACATGTGTGTGCATGGACATGTGTATGTGTGTTTGTGTGTGGGTGTATGTGTGTATATGGGTGTATGTGTGTGTTCGGTTTGAGTGTGTGTGTGTCTTTGTGTATGTGTGTGTGTGACTGTATGTGTGTGTATGAGTGGGTGTAAGCGTGTATGTGGGTGTATGTATATGCATGGGTGTGTGCCCACAGAGACCAGGAGTTTGGATCACTGGAGCTAAGTTACAGGCGGTTGCGCACCACACAACGTACGGACTGCGCTCAGAAGTCCTGGTTTCGTCTTCCTTTCCTGTGGTCCCAGAGATAAGGCCCAGATCTTAGGTTTGGCTGCAAGCACCTTTACCTGCTAGCCCATCTCGCTGGCCTCTCTCTCCCTCCTTTTCTCTCGTTGTCCCTCCCTCTCCTGCCAGTTTTCCTCCTCTTTATTTCTTCTTATTAAGACAAGGTCTCCTGTAAGCTGGAGTGACCTAGAACGCCACTGGTATTTGAGGCTACTCTTAAACTCCTGACACTTGCCTGCCTCCACCTTCCAAACCTGGTATATATATGCATATACATATACATATGTATATGTATGTATATGTATGCAGTACTGGGCACTGAGTCAGGGCCTCTTCCATGTTAAGTAAGTACTCTACCACTGAACCACAAGCCAGGCCTCTTACTGGGGTATTACACACACACACTCTTATATAGGCCAGGTTGTCCTCAAACATTTCCTGATCCTCCTGCTTCATCCTCTTCAGGGCTGAGATCACTGGTGTTTCCCACCATGCCCCAGGCTTCCTGCTCAGTCTCTTTCTTGTTCTAGCCTTTTCTGTACTCTTCCAGCCTCCCTGAGCCCTGCTGCATGTCACCACTTCTAGCTAGCCCTTCTTCCACTCTCAAGCCCCTTTCGCATAAATTTGCATGAGTTCTCTGTGAACTAACCCAAGAAAGTCAACTCCCACCAACCACTTACTGGGCATTATCTGAAAGAGCTGCACTCAATGGGGGTCGTAGCTCAGTGGTAGAACCACTACCTAGAATCCCCAGTGAGGGGCTCGGGATGTGGCTCATAGGTAAAGCCCCTGCCTAGAATCCCCCAGTGAGAGGCCTGGTTTGTGGTTCAGTGGTAGAGTACTTACTTAACATGGGAGAGGCCCTGACTCAGTGCCCAGTACTGCAAAAAAGAAATAGCACTGCTGGCCTCTGCTCTTGACTTCCTCTGGGTGAGGGTGGGTGGACTTCCTGAATTTAAAGATGCTGTGTTAAGCTTATCTCAGGCTCAGAACCTCTTCCTGACACCACCACCTTCTCCCGCAGCCGAAAGGGGGCTGGGAAGGGTCGAGTTGGAGGCCGCTGGAAGTGAGACTGCCAGGACATGACCCACTGTGTGGAGCCCAGGAGCCACTGGAGCGTGTCCCATCTGTAACTGAAATAAAGTGTCCCCAGGCATCTGCTTAAGTTCTTCAGGGTTGTTATTATGTGGTGGCTGTGTGGATTGATTGACATCTCCATATTGCCTGGGAGAGCCATCAACTGTCATTAAGGAGATTTCGAGTTCATGGCTGGGAGTACAGCTTGTCTAGAGCTCATGAGACCCTGGGTTAAATCTCCAGTTCTGCTTAAACTAGATACGATGGTGAGTGACAGTAATCCCAACACTGGGGAGGTAGAGAGGAGGTTTGGGGTTTCAAAGTCATTCCTTGGTTACACAGTGAGTTCAATACCATCCTATATGAGATTCCGTCTCAAAAAAATAATGACAATACAGGTGGTAGTGGCATATGCCTTTAATCCCAGCACTCAGGAGACAGACTCAGGCACATCTCATGAGTTTGAGGCCAGCGTGGTCTACAAAGTGAGTTCCAGGGCAGCAAGGGCTACAACAAGAAACCTTGTCTCATCAGACATGCAGACAGACAGACAGACAGGGCTGATAGAGGAATAGATCTATAAGCTGTGATCCTAGGGCCCAGAACACAGCCCAGCAAATGTGTAATCCTGCCAAGCGTTGTGACCTGTGTTGGATTAGATCTCCACGACCCACATGGAGGGAAGAAATAACTCCTGCAAAGTTGCCCTCTGACCTCCACGTGTGTTGTCATACATAAGCACACATGTACAAATGAATATAATAATTAACAAAAGAGATGCGGTTCTGGAGCAGGAGAGATGGCTCCACAGTTAAGAGTTTTGCTGCCCTTCCATTTAGTGTGTTAGTCGGGTGTGCACGAATGCCGTGATCAAACCGGAAGACAGTTTTTGGTCAGTGCTCTCCTTCCTTGTGGGTCCCAAGGATGGAAATACCTGACTTCAGGGGTGTGTGTGTGTGTGTGTGTGTGTGTGTGTGTGTGTGTGGTGTATGGGGTAGGGTTCACGTATCTCATCTCAAAAAAAAAAAAAAAACCCATACAAACCAGGATTATCCTTTTGGATTTATGTTTCCCCGGCCTTGAAGTTTTTATGGCTTATTTCTCTGCATAAATCCAAAAATTATGGAGTGGGTGGGCTGCTTTAGTGCCCCTTAGGAAAAATGTTTGTTTTCCCTATGCAAATTTTGGCAGCTTTCTGTTAGTCTATGGTAGGTCTGTGTTCCTGTTTCAAAATGTTTTTTTATCCTTCTCAAATTGGATTTTTGGGGAAGATAATGTGAAAGATCACATTATTTTTATCAGGTGTTTATTAGGTGTTCTTATCTGGTGGAAGAACTTTCAAACCTAGTGGAACCTCACATTTTAGACTTAGAAAGTCATGCCAGGGGGCAGCTCAGTGGTTAAGAGCACTGGCTGCTCTTCCGGGGGTCATGAGTTCAAATCCCAGCAACCACAGGGTGGCTCACAACCATCCTTAATGAGAAACAAACAAACAAACAAAAACCTATGGGCTGGAGCGAGCAGGCTGGAGCGAGCTGGGCTGGAGCGAAAGGGGGTTGGGGGAGGAAAAAAAAAAACCGAACAACAAAATCATGCCCGGAGAGCATGATACAATCTGAATTATAATTCCTAGTGTCCTTTGCAGCCCCAGGTGGGCTGAAGAAAAGTATATGGTTATTTTGGTCATGTTTGGGGGTCCTCTTTCTGGTATGCTCAGGGAACTATCACCACATGGGCTTTTTCTTGATCTGGAAACTAACTTCTTAGGTACCTTGCATTCTGAGACATATTTGGAAGTCTGGAGCTGAACCCTTTGGAGGCGTGGCCTTGAGACTACATTTCCCAGCTTGCCCTATGTTATCTGATTTCCTTGAACTTTGCACGGGAACTTTATCGCAATGTTAAAAGATGAGTTTGGCGGTGACAGGCTTTAATCTTGTTTGAGAACTCAATTTCCCGTGGGTCCTTGGTTTTCCTGATGCCTTAGGGAGTCCATTCATTCATTCGAAATATTATTTTTTTATTGCCTACTCTCGGGCTCAGTTCTAGTCATTAGGACTAAGAGGGGGCTCAAAGAAAACAAATCGAGTTTACTTATAGCCGATGGGAGAGGGACAGATTCAAAACCAAGACAAGTACGGCCTGGTGGCACTCCTTTAATTCCATCGCTCGAGAGGCAGGAGGAGGTGGAGTTTTGTGAGTTCGAGGCCATCCAGGTCTGCATAGTGAGTTTCAAACCAGGCAGGGCTACATACTGAGACCCTGTCTCAAAACAAAAATACCCCCTACCCCCAAAGAAACAAACTCCTGTAATCCCAGCAATTAGGAGATGGAGACAGGAAGACCAGAACTTCAAGGGCATTATTAGTGAGTTCGAGGGCCATCCTATCTCAAAACAAATCGTAAAAAGTATGCAAATTTTATTTCTCCCTCTCAGGATCCGCTATCCGCTGTCATTTCCCACGCGCCTTGGGGTAGTCGCTTTACAAAGTACACTACATTTCCCAGCATGCCCCAGTAGCCCGTCCGGCCCGCTCAACCCAGATTCCCAGCCCTCCCTAGGGGCATGCCCTCCTTTAGGCAGTTCTCTATTTTGCTTCTTGGTTTCTCGAGAGAGGGTTTCTCTGTGTAGCTCTGGCTGTCCTGGAACTCAGGACCGAGATCAGACCAGGCTGGCCTCGAACTCGCTGCCTCCCAAGGGCTGGGATTGAGGACGTGCCCCTTGACTATTTTCGTTCGACCCCCCCCTTCCAGCTCCGGATTTCTGAACGTGTCTCAGGACACATGGCGAGTCCAGCGAAGACTTCCGCTTGTATAGAACCCATTTCCCAGCACTCCTGGCGGCCTGCCTGCGGCCTCCTTCTCTTAACCCCTCTGCTCAAGTTATGCAAGGCTCCTCACCGGGGAGAAACTCCATTTCCCAGCTCGCCATGCGGGGCTTCTTTTTAGGTCCTCGCCCCCAGCGATAGCTACGCAAGTCTCAGGCGGGGACTCGGTTACCCAGAGGGCTTTGGGTCGGCGCCGTGACGTCAATACACCGAGCGGGGGCTGGGCGCGCTTCTGGGCGGTGCTTGTCGCGCGGCGGTTCCCGGCGGCCCCCGGGGCGGGCGGGCGGGCGGGCGGGTGGCGGCTGTTCGTCGCCCGGCGCTCGCTCGCTCGCTCGCTTAGTGGGCGGGCGGGCGGCGGGCCGGCGCGATGTCCGGCGAGGATGGCCCGGCAGCGGGCCCGGGGGCGGCGGCGGCGGCTGCGGCGGCCCGTGAGCGGCGGCAGGAGCAGCTGCGGCAGTGGGGGGCTCGGGCGGGCGCGGACCCGGGCCCCGGGGAGCGGCGTGCCCGCACGGTCCGCTTCGAGCGCGCCGCTGAGTTCCTGGCGGCCTGCGCGGGCGGCGATCTGGACGAGGCTCGCCTGATGCTGCGCGCAGCGGATCCCGGGTCCGACTCCGGCTCCGGCTCCGGCGCTGCGTCCGACCCCGCCGTCCCTCCGCCTGCCCGTGCCGTGCTCGACTCCACCAACGCCGATGGCATCAGCGCCTTGCACCAGGTCAGCGCCCCCGCCCCGCGTCTTCGCCACTCGGGCATCCTCCCTCCTCGGCCCTGAGCCACCTCCCCTCGACTGTGCCATCGCTGAGGATCTCGCCTGCTCTGTGGCCGCCTCTTCTCTGTCGTTCGTGCTGTCATCTCTCTCCCGTGCATCTTTTGCAGCGTTGCTTACTTCCGTGCCTGTGCTGGCCGGGTTCCTCCTTTCCTGGCTGGTACTTGTTTGACTGTGCTAAAGTCTTTCCTGACCCAGGCCTGAGGTTTTATTCTCCTTCAGTCTGACTTGACCCTCTTTCGCTAGGCCCAGGTCCTTGAGTGTCACTTCTTTGAAGGTCCATCCTGTTTGTGCCTTTCTCTTCTTCCCGTGACTTGTGCTGTCCGTTGCGGCCTCAGGGTGGTCTTTTTTCTTCTAGGCAGTGTACCACGTTGTTTCCTTGAAAAGGCACGTCCTCTGTCGGGTCATCCCTTGCTTTCTTTTCTCCTACCTGCAGTCTCATGTCCTTAATTACATTATCTCTTCATCCACCCCCCCCCCCCCCGGGGATCTTGTCACCTCTTATAGAGGTTTCTCCTCAACTCTCTTTCTCAGTTTACATTGTTTGCTTTCCTGGAAACTTGTAGGCATTCCCTCTTCGAGGAGCTGGACCACTTTTCCTTTTGTTTTGTTGTTGTTTTTCCTTTAGACAAGGTCTTGCTATGTAGCCCAGGCCAGCCTCAAATGCAGGTCCTTATTTATGTCTCTGCCCTTATTTCTGGAATTACATGGCCACTTCACCTATTGTTGGTTCATCTCTTAGACTTTATTTAGGCAATGTCCTTCTTCAAAAGTGTGCCCTCTCTTCTAGATTTCCACCCTGTCACCTCCCAGGATTCTAGAACCTATTCCACTAAAACCCTGGGTATCCAAGACACATTATTATTATTATTATTATTTCCAGTGCTCTATGCCCTAGAGTCATCTTGTGTTGTTGCTTGGGTTCTTCTGGATTCAGGATGCTTTTATTCACAGTTAGGATGACGGAGGACAAGATTAGTTACACAAGAGCCTGCATCCCTGGTCTCAGTGTTGGTCCAATGTCAGTCTTCTGGTGGGCAGCTTCTTTCATGGCAACTCCCATCTCCTGGGTTGTCCTCTCTTCTCCTTGCTAGGATCCTGTAGTTCAGTTACTGGTGGAAGGGAAGCCTGCTGCCTGTGGAGATGAGAAACGGAGGGAGGGTATTTGACAGGTTTAGTTTTCACACATGCAGGCAGAGAATCCATCTGTCCTGGGCTGGGGTGTAGCTGAGGTGGTAGAGCGGGTGCCTAGAGCTCAGGAGACCCGGGGCTTGGAAAGTGGAAGCAAGGTGGGTTGGGGATTCAATGTCAGCTTCAGCAACACAGTGAGTTTGAGGCCATCCTCGGCCACACGACACAAAAACAAAACCAGTCAATCAGTACTGACTTAATATCTGTTTGGCTGTCTGTTCTTTGTCTCTTGTATCTTGAGTGTTCTTTCTCTGGGTCCTTTAGTTTTCTTGTGGAATGGGACCAGTGGTCACCTCTGTCCCTAGAAGCTCTGGTAAGAAGTGTCATGTGGAAGCTCCTTCTTGAGGCCTACACGGACTGCCGGTGTACCCTGGGAATTTGTTCCCAGTGCTGCCTGGGACATTTCCCTTTACATACAGCAGGTCACTACTTCCCTGAGGCCCCTCTCAGGGTCTCAGCATCTTTAAGCAGTGCAGGAGAGCAGTTCAGACTTCCACCACCACCCAAGTCCCTAGCTCCTGAGCTTTCTCTTCCGACTGCATCCCTCTCCTCTGCATCTGCTGGAGGCCACTGGAGCACCTCCTCTGACAGGAACCCGTAACCTCAGGTCTGCCTGTCAGGCAGCCTTCCAGGTGGGACTCTCTTCCCACCGTGGAGATACCTTGCTGAACTCACTCCTCAGGGCTTGGCAGGAGGCTTGGAAGATTGGGAGAGGAGATTCAAGGAGAGCGGTTGGTTTATGGAGCCAGTACGCAGAGGGAGCTGGGGTCTAGAGTCGGGCGAGTGTACTGTCACCACCTCATACTGCCCGGGCTTTAGCAGAGAAAGTTCCCAGAGCTAGTTTTAGTCCCAGGAAAACAAGGACATTTGGTCACTCTGTCTGGTGACTTCTAGTGTCTCCTGATTTCTACACCTGGAGCTGTGTTTTCAGTTTTAAACCCTCCTTGGGGCATCAGCTTCCTGCGGTGATGTTTCTTGAGCCCCCAGCTTCTACCTCACCAAGACAGGGATCGTCTTTTTTTCTTTCTTCCTTTTGTCCAATAATCTGCCTTGTCCAATAATGGCTATGAGCTGGGTCTGTGGTTGGCAGGGCTGGGAGTTAATTGTCCTAGGTTTGAACAGGGGAGAGATTTTGTGCTCACATGGATCTGAGGGAGGAGGGGCAAGTCTAAGAAAAGAGGGTTGACTAGAGTTCTGTGTCTGAGGGAGGAGGAGGTGGGCCTAGATTCTTGGGTCCCTAGTGCCCAGCCTCAGGCATCTTTCGCATGGATGCCGGTGCCCGGCCAGGTCCTTGAAAGGGAAAGGCCCATCTGCCTCCTTGCCCCCCCTCCCATCACCATGACAACAGAGTAGAAATAAACTGAGCCCAGAGTGACGCCCAGAGTTCATCCCGTTCCCAGGGCACGTGTGGCCCCCCTCTTGCAGCCTAAATTTCCATGACTTCATGCTCTTGGCCCTTGTAGCTTCCTTCCCTCTTTCTCCAGATGGTTGAACTTGAAGAAGGGGGTTAATTTTCATGAGGGCCCAGGAGTCGGGACCCAGCCCCCTCTCTCCACTCAGTGGTTCCAGCATCTAGCCAGTGTCATCAGGGATCGTGGCCAGCTTTCTCCTATGGCCCCGAGGACTGCGATAGCTAAAGTGAGGGGTGAGGCCTTCCTCTCCCTAAGTTTTCTGTTCTAAGAGTAAGGAAGCAGGCGTGTAGTGTGGTGTCGGTGTTTGGGGGAAAGATGTTCTGAGGAAACCTGTGCACAGGAAAATTTGAGAAATATGCCCCGGCCCTCAACCTTGTCTCTGGGAGGTGCTGCATATGTATGATATTTTGTGTGTGTGTGTGTGTGTGTGTGTGTGTGTGTGTGTGTGCGCGCGTGTGCGCACGCGTGTGTGCTATGACTGGAACTCAGGGCTAGGTGAGCATTCTGCCACTACCCACGCTGGGGTGTGTCTGCTCAAGGTGCCCTGTCTTTTGGGAGACCATGCCTGGGTTCTGGGGCTCCTCCATCTCAAGAATATGTTCAGCAATCACATGCAGGGATGGCAGCCCCACACGTACCATGGCCTCTCTTTCATCCTGACTTCTGGAACCTGCTCTTGTCTCCATGAACTCTTCATGCTCAGGTGACTCAAACATGGAGCAACTAGGCTATTTTAAGCAGCTGGTGTCTGGAGGCCCCTGGGACTTACATCGAAGGCCATCAGCCTTGCTTTCCATACCCCTCGCTGGCCCTGGGTCTCTGGGTCTGCCTTTGTAGAAAAGTTTCCTCGTTGGGCCTCTGGCTGGGTGAGATGAGAGCTGATGGGCTTGTTCCCATCCTTAGGCCTGCATAGATGAGAACCTGGAAGTCGTTCGCTTCCTGGTGGAGCAGGGTGCTACTGTGAACCAGGCAGACAACGAGGGCTGGACGCCTCTGCATGTGGCTGCCTCCTGTGGGTACCTAGACATTGCCAGGTGAGGCAAGGGTTAAAGGGCAGGGCTTGGGTTAGGTGTTGAGTCCAGGCCTGGCAGCTCTGACCTTTCATTGCCCCTAGGTACCTCCTGAGCCATGGCGCCAACATCGCTGCTGTCAACAGTGACGGGGACCTGCCTTTGGACCTGGCTGAGTCGGATGCCATGGAGGGGCTGCTGAAGGCAGAGATCACCCGCCGAGGTGGGCCTATGGGATTAAGAGCTTTGGAATTTGGGAGTCTGGACTCAAAGGTCCTGCCCATTTCCTTGGACTCAGGCTCTCTTTATGCTTCTGTTTCTTCCCCAGTAAAATGGGAGTGGAGGTACCAGGGTTACCAAGGGTCTGGTGAGACACTACCAGAGATAAAATAAGAGTACTAGCTGCTATGAGTGTGTCTGTTATTTCAGCCCCAAGGAACTGAGGGATTGAGGTACTGTGAGTAAATGTGTTAGGAGGGACTGGGACATATGGTGCATTCTGTCCTGAGCTCCCAAGAACCATTGTGTCCTGGTTTCTTTCAGTGAATCTCCATATCTGATCCTGTCCGTTTCCCTGCATGAGGTGCTTGTGTTCTCAACAGCAAGTTCTTTTTTTTTTCTTTTTTTGGTTTATTTGAGACAGGGTTTCTCTGTGTAGCCCTGGCTGTCCTGGAACTCACTCTGAACAGCAGGTTCTTAAAGAGGCTTGAGATTCCTATTTGCTGGCTTGAAAAGCCAGTGTCCAGTGTCCAGGTCAGGTGTGGTGCTGCCTGTGATCCCAGCCTTGGGTAATAGTCGTGCTCCCCTGTGTAGTAAGTTCAAGGCCAGTCTGGGCTACGTGAGATCCTATCAGCACACAAACAAATCAGCATCCAGAGCCAGTTGGATTGCAGCTGGGTGGATCTCAGCTCTTCAGTGCAGGGCCTGGAAGGAAAGGAATTGGGAAGCAGACTAGGTTGGGGGTGCTGTGGAGCTTAGCGGGCTCTCCACGAACAAAAGATGCCCTTGTAACCTGGATTCAGTTCTACACTGGGGAGTGTCCAGTTAGGAGGTAAGAGGGGAGAGAGGACAAACAGATCATGGAGGGTGTAGTCTTGGCTTCCCAGTTCTTGCATGTTACCACCCAAGGTGGGAAGACATGGGTTTAACATGTTGCCATATTGAGTTTCAGATGGCTGAGTTACTTGGGGATGCTTGGTAGCTAGTTGGTACCAAGAGATGGAGGTCAGAGGTTAGAAGCCTTACTGGATCATAGTGGAGCAGCAGTCACAGTGGAGCAGCAGTCATAGTGGAGCAGCAGTCACAGTGGAGCAGCAGTAGCAGTGGAGTAGCCGTCACAGTGGAGCAGCAGTTGGAGCAGCAGTCACAGAGGAGCAGCAGTCACAGTGGAGTAGCAGTAGCAGTGGAGCAGCAGTAGCAGTGGAGTAGCAGTCACAGTGGAACAGCAGTCACAGTGGAGCAGCAGTCATAGTGGAGCAGCAGTAGCAGTGGAGTAGCAGTAGCAGTGGAGCAGTAGTCACAGTGGAGCAGCAGTCATAGTGGAGCAGCAGTCACTGTGGAGCAGCAGTCATAGTGGAGTAGCAGTCATAGTGGAACAGCAGTCGCAGTGGAGTAGCAGTAGCAGTGGAGCAGCAGTCATAGTGGAGCAGCAGTCACAGTGGAGCAGCAGT
>NC_034608.1:1433590-1442949 GCF_900095145.1 Mus pahari | reverse complement strand
AGCAGTCACAGTGGAGCAGCAGTCACAGTGGAGCAGCAGTCACAGTGGTTGAGCCAAGCTCCTCTTCCTTTTTGTGGTGTTATTTTGGTAAAACTTCAAACAGAAAAGTTGCCTCAGTACTACTATGACTATTACCTTAGACCCTTTTCTGGGCTTTATCACAGAATTTGTTAAATTACATGTTTGGGGGTTTTGTCTGCAAATATGTCTTCCACATGCATGTCTGAGGCCATCAGATCCTTTTGCAATTGTAGTTATAGACGGTTGTGAACCACACTGGGTGCTGAGAATTGAACCTGGATTTTCTGGAAGAGCATCCTGTGCTCATAACAGCTGACTTGTCTCTAGCCCTATTTATCTCTGAGACAGGGTCTTGCTATGTAAGCTGGTCTGGTACTCGCTATGTAGATCAGGTTGACCTTGAATTTGGAGCAATCCTGGTCCAGCCTCCTGAATACTTGAATTATACATGCATGCCAGCACTCCAGCTGCTGTTTTAAAAGTCTTTTTTATGAGGTTTATTTAATTTATAATTAATGGGAAAGCTTATGCTTTGTGAGGGTCAGAGGGCAACTTATGGGAGTGGGAGTCCTCTCCTTCCACCATGTGGGTCCTATGGACGGAACTCAAGGTTGTCAGGCTTGGTGGCAAGCACCTTTACCTGCTGAGCCAGCCCGCCAGCCCACCAGTGGTTTTACAACAAAGCAGCTTTGAGGCTGTAATCAACACACCTGACAGTTCACCCATTCAGAGTGCTCAGTTTGTGGGTGTGCTGTAGTGCACAGAGTTGTAGAGTCAATACCACATTCATTTCAAAGCATTTTTAAAGTCACCCTCAAAAGAAATCCTGTAGTTTTTAGTCCCCTTTCTCATCCCGTCTCTAAGGCCTCTCTCTGTCTTCAGGAATGTACCTGTTATGGGCATTTCAGAGACGAGATTGCAGTCTAAACGCACACCCTTACTGCTTCGCCCTGCTCTCTTCCCTCCACACACACAGGCATCAATACCTTTCCTGTTTTTCCCTCTCCAGCCTGCCCTCCTCCCTTCCGTGCCCCAGCTCTTTGAGACTATGTTGCTGATGTTGTAGACTCTGCCCAGATAATGGAGAGTACCTCCTTCATCAGGCCCTGCTGCTCAGCCCTCTCCGACAAGGAGATAGGGGCAGCCTGGGGCCTTCACCCTCAGTGCCACAAGGTAGCTTGTGCTGTGGCCTGAGCTCCTCCCACTGAGGCTTCAGTGAGGGTGAGCCCATTGGTCTTGCCTTCCCCCTGCTGTTGCTGATACATTTCTCAGATTCTGCTCTGCTGGGCCTGATGGATAGTGAGTTCAAGGTCTGTCAGAGCCAACTTTGGCAACTTAATAAATAAATGAATAGCTGGATAGCTATAAATAAATAAGTAAATAAGTAAATAAATAAATAAATGGCTATAAATGAATGAATGAATGAATGAAAGAAGGGAAAGGAAAGGAAAGGAAAAAGGAGAGAAAGAAAGAAAGAAAGAAAGAAAGAAAGAAAGAAAGAAAGAAAAAAAATGAAAGAATGGCTCAGTCCCTGAGACCACTTTCTGCTTTGCCAGAAGATCAAGTTCAGTTCACAGCACTGTATCTGGGCTCACTGCAGCTTCAGCATCTGGAGGAAACTTGTACCTCTGATCTCTTCTAATACCAGATTCTGTCCATGCATAGATACACAGTTACACACAATGAGAAATAATAAAAATAAAATTAAAAAACTAGAGAGCGAGGGGGCCTGGATACTACTCAGTGGTAGGACACTTACTGAGTGTGGGCAAGTCCGATCCCCAGCACCACAGTACAGCGAGATAAGCACCCCAAGATTCAGGCGCACAGGGATTACCATCTTATTAGTCAACTTAGTTAATTGACCTAGACTGTTGTGAAACTTACTGTGTAGTCCAGTGTGGTCTTGAGGTCCTCCTGCCTCAGCCTTTTGAGTGCTGGGGTTGTAGCATGAGCCACCACGCCTGGTTCTCTTTTTTATATTTTGTGGTGTTTGCAGTGAGAAAGTCCCGTGCAGGCATATTTACAGTATCTTAGGGTTTGGGTGTGGTTTAGTAGCACAGCCTGTGGCACTTGGCCTAGTTTGTGAGTTCCTTCCTCAGAATCAGGGAAAGTAGGAATTCCGTCAAGGGATGGATAAGCAAAATGTGGTCTATACAGCTAGAAAAGGAGGAGACTGACTCATCTAATAGCTTGGATGAACCTTACAGGCTTAACTGAAGTAAGCCAGCCACACAGAGATAAGTGTGCAGCTCTCATTTGCATACTGGGTTCTCATTTGCATACCGAGTTCTCATTTGATACAATAATTACACTATTCACAGAGGCAGAGCATCGCGTGTGGTATCTGGGTGCTGACCACCCTAGGAGTAGAACTGGCTGTGGTGGGTTTAATCCTGTCACATCTCTTTAATCCCAGCTCTCAGGAGGCAGAGGCAAGCGGATCATTGAGTTTGAGGCCAGCCTTATGCCTTATCTACATGGTGAGTTCCAGGACAACCAGTGCTACACAGAGAGACCCTGACTCAATAAGCTAAACAAACAAGGGGTTGGGGGAGTTGGCTAGATGGCTCAGTGGCTAGAAGTGCTTGCTGTCAAGCTTGACAACTGAGTTTGATCCCTGGGACCCACATGGTGGGAGCAGAGAACTGACCTGTGACTCCCACACATATACCCAAATAAGTGAATGTAATAAAAATGTGGTAGGATAGAGTTACCGTTGAGTGACTTGTTTAATGTGTGCCTGTAAGTGCATGTATGCGTGCACCTATGTTTGGAGGCCAGAGGTCATAGTGACCCTCAGCCGTACACTTTGATTTTTGAGGCAGGGTTGCTCAGTAGCTTAGAGCTTATTTGGCTGGCTAGTGAGCCCAGGGATCCTCCTGTCTCTGCCTCCCTGTGCTGGGATTACAAGTGACCCACCGTGCCTGGCATTTTACATTGGTGCTGGGAATTGAACTCAGGTTCTCATGCTTGTATGGTGGATATTTTACAAACCGAGCCATCTTTTCAAGCCCCAGTATGCCAGTCTTTGGAGATGGATCCCCAATGGCAGCAGCTGCTTTGGCGTCACGTCAGCTGTGTTCTCAGATTGAGGTGCTTAGCAAGGCTTCTGGCAGTTTCGGCTGCTGCCCAACTGGAGCACGGTAGCCCCACCTCAGTAAGCCGTTTCTCTGATGCTCTGGTACATGATTTCATGTCAGACCCAGAGCCCATCTGTCACTATGCAGGAGGACTTGTCACCCTGTGACTAGGGTTTGAGCAGAGTCACACAGAAGCCATAAGGGGGAGGAACATCAGGATGTGGTTACTGAAGGAGGAAGAGTGGGTACTGCCAGGTCTTAGCAGTTCTGTTGTGGCTCAGGCTGCAGGGTCAGGCCTCGGCAAAACTCCTTGGGGGGACAGGATGGGAAGGGGACTTAAGTGCTTTTTGGGAAAGGTGAAGCCATCCCCTTTGACATCCAGGAAGGACAGGACTGCAGCACACAGAGGTAGGCACACACAGTGGTCTGTGATAGTTACAGGTGCAAGCTTGAGTAACAGGAAGGCCATGCCTGGAGGGAGTGCTCGTGCAGGAGCTGAACAGGGCTGGTGCTGTGGACCTGAGTTTCTGACCTGGCGTTTGGACTTGTAGGTGGTGTAAGTGCATAGGAATATTGCACAGTGTTTATGGTTGGCGAGGGAAAGGTTGGTGCCGCTACCGGACGGCGGATGGTACCTGATTCATAAGCAAGTGATCCCGGGTCAGCTGACTTACCAGTGAAGGGGTGGACAGTACATATCTCAGGCCTTACAGGGCATAGAGTCCCTATTATAATGACTTTACCATCTGCTATAGAGGGAAATGAGCCAAGGACAAGATGAGAAAAAACAGATGTGGCTGGATGCCATTAAAACTTTATTTTCAGGCCAGTGAGATGGTTCAGTGGGTGACAGTACTTGATATTAAGCCTGACCGCTGACTTCAGTCCCTAGAATCTACTTGGTAGAAGGAGAGAAGTGTCTCCTGCAAGCTGTCCCCTGACTTTACACATGTGCTTGAGTGCACATATACATTCACACAGTAAAATACATGTAATAAAATTTTTATTATAGTAAATTCAGTACATACACACACACACACACACACACACACACACACACACACACACCCTTCATTTCAGGACTAGGAATGTAACTAAGTCAGTAGTAGAGGGGTTCGCTGCACAAGCTAAGGTCCTGAGTTCGAATTCTCAGCAACCATATAGACAAGGCCAGCCAGTCCCTGAAGTCCTAGCCGTTGTTGGGAAGCAGATGTAGAAGAATCCCTGTGACTTGCAAGCCTGCCAGGCTAGCTGAGTCAGTGAGTGATCCACTCTCAAGACAAGGTGGAGGGGCTGGTGGCTTAGTGGTTGAGAGTTCTTGCTGGTCCTGCAGAAGAGGGTTCAGTTCCTAGCATCCGCATGGGCACCTCTAACTCCAGTTCTAGAGGGATTTGACACCCTCTTTTAGCCTTTTGTGGCACCAGGCACACACATATATAGACATACCCACAAGCATCATACATACTGTGCTACATATAAAAGCCCTAATTAACAAACCAGCCCAAAACAGCCTATACAGGAAAAATTGAATAACACAAGCAGGCCTTGGCTGTGTGGAAAGCACAGGGCACCCTTCAGTGTGCACAGGAATACTGGGTAGTGGTTGAAGAAAAGCGAAGGTACCCCACCCTTCCCCTTCCCTGCCCGGTCTGCTAGAACTGTGACTCCCTTTAAGGAAGCAGGAGTCTGGAGGAAGAGGGCGGCCCTGGCCTTCCCTGCTAGAGTCTCTCTGACTGCACTGCAGATGGACTTTAGCCATACATTCTTCAACCCTGCCACTACAAGGGAGGTCCTAGTTGGCCGGGAGACACAAGGAGCCAGGACCCAACTGCTACCGGGTAGCTAGCCCCTGGCTACAGCTGGTGTCTGGGTGGGGTTGGTCTTGGCTAGGGAGGAGAAAGAAGATCCCTAAGAAACCTCCGGGATTGTTTCTTTATAGCTTTGTGGTGGAAGTATACAATGTATCTGTTGAGGAAGCAGCTGGTCAACCTTGGTTATAAGGGAGTGCAGTGAAGCTGGAAAGGAGCCCACTATATTTCGGGGCTGAACTTGGAGCCTTAGGTTTCCAGGCGGGCATCCTGCCACTGGACTAAACTCTGATCCCTGGTGTTTTGAGGCAGGATCTTGCTTTGTTAGTCCTAGTTGGCCTTGAACTAGTGAGTCTCAGCAGTTTGCCCCCTTGTGTAGGTTTTGGTCTTGGTTTTGAGCCGAGCCTTTAGCAGCTGAATCATCTCTTGGTGTTTAGCCAGGTTCTGCCTGAAGGCCTTTGCCAGAGATACCCAGTGGAGATCCTGGGTGAACCACAAATGTAATTTGAAGTTTCCAAGCCATAGGCCTAGCATGTGGCTTAGTTGGTAAAATGCTAACCAGCTAAGCATGGCCCTCAGCATGGCCCTCAGCACCACGTAAGCTAGGTGAGGTGGTACAAGCCTCTGATCCCTGCCCTTGGGAGGTGGAGGCAGGTAGATAAGATGCTTATCCTCTGCTGTGGGTGAGCTTGAGGCTCATCTGGGAAATGTAAAACTTTGTCATACGCACACAGAACAAAACCAACAATAACCAATTTTTAAATTAGGTGCGTGAGGGGAACTGGGGAGATGGCTCAGCTAATAAGATGTTAGGTGCATGAGTCTTATGACCCAAGTTCCCATGAGTTGGTGGCACTGGTGCTCTTTTCTTTTTTCTTTTCTTTTCTTTTCTTTTCTTTTCTTTTCTTTTCTTTTCTTTTCTTTTCTTTTCTTTTCTTTCTTTAAGACAGGGTTTCTCTGTGTAGCCCTGGCTGTCCTGGAACTCACTCTCTAGACCAGGCTGGCCTCAAACTCAGAAATCCGCCTGCCTCTGCCTCCCTAGTGCTGGGATTAAAGACGTGCGCCACCACTGCCCGTCTGTTGCACAGTTGTACTTGCAGTTTCTAAAGCAAGGTGGCAAAATTGTCAGGAGGTTCCCTTATGTGAGGGTGCTGGACTATGGATTACGATGGGAGGGGTAGGGAAACAGATAGATCAGGGGCTGGGTTTGCTTGGGAAACTTTAGGTTTCATATTTAAAAAGAAAAAAAAACAGGTTTGGGTCAAGACCTGTGGTTTCCATTCTTTAAGACCCTCTGTGGTACCCAGGTCTGCAGAGAGCACAGTTGGGAAATACTGCATTAGTTCAGGCCTTCTGGATCCAAGCAGAGAACTGGATGAGAAGGACTCGTTGAGTCACAGGGCCAATCTGTGACCAGTTGAAACTGTCACGTGGGTTTCCAAGACCACCTTGTATGAGTTCACCTGTCACCTCCTCATTCCTCCAGGTGTGGATGTTGAGGCAGCCAAGCGGGCTGAAGAAGAATTGCTGCTTCATGACACAAGGTGCTGGCTGAATGGGGGTGCTATGCCAGAGGCCCGGCATCCCCGGACTGGGGCCTCTGCCCTGCATGTGGCTGCTGCCAAGGGCTACATCGAGGTGATGAGGTGAGCTAGGCCAGAGCCATTGTTTTGTGTCTCTGCCATGTACATTGCCTCAGCACTTGAATCCAATCAGCTCAAGTCTACAGAAGTGGCAAGAAACTGCAGCACACCTCCAGACATATTTTTGGTGTGTTTCTCTCTGTGGAGTCCCAATAAATGTAGCTCAACTACATACACATTGTAAAGCAGACCAATTCATGCATGTTGTTAGCAAAGAATCTTTCATCACGTGTCCTTTCATGTGCTTGCTTTAGCAGAGCACCCTCTCTCCTGTGTCTGCTTCAGCAAAGCCTTCCTTCACAAGTCTGCCTTAGCCTTCACACCCGTGTCCACTTTAACAAAGTGTTCCTTCATGTGTTTGCCCCAGCAAAATACCATCCAACCAACTTTCCAAAGAACCCTCAAGTTTCCACTTCAACCCATTGTGACTTCCTCACCTGTCATGGCATCTACATCCCAAGTCAGTCAGAAACAGAGGCAAGGGAAGCAAATGTGTATTCCTTTTCAGAACATTCCAGAAGTGTGTGAACCTCTTAATGCCTGTGTTGCATTTACCCAATTCTCATCATTGACCATTCCTAGTTGCAAAGAAAGCTAAGTTTGTTTTCATATGACCCTGCGTCTGGCTAATGATTGTGGTGTGTGTGTGTGTGTGTGTGCGCGCATGCATGCATGCATGCATGTCTCTGGGCACTTGTTATGTGTGGGTGTACATTCATGTGTGTGTGGAGGCCCTAGGTTGATGGTGTATTTTTTCCTAGTTGCAACTGTCTCTGGCAGAACCCCGAGCGTGCCATTTTGGCAACTTTAGCTAGCCCTCCTCCTCTGAGGGTTTTTGTCCCTTCCTCTGCCTGCTGGAATTACAGGTGGACTGCCATGTCCACTCAGTTTTTAAATAGATGCTAGTGAGCAGAATGCCTGTCTTCGCTTTGCCCACTGAGCCATCTCCCTAGTTTGTGAGGCTGTTAGTAGAGAAAGTCTATTGATACTTGTGGACAACTTCATTCTCCTGTCACAGAACCTAAGCACTGGGGCTTAGGAGTGTCCATGGGCTGTGGGTGCAGGACATGAGCATATGCGTACCTAGAGTCTTCCTGTGAGGGGCTGAGGGTGTGCCTGAGTGGAAAGCACTTGCCTAGCATGTGGTTCTGGGTCCTGGTCCCAGCCCTGGGCAAGAACTGAGTGATTACAACTTGTGTTGCTCATTTGGCCTTCTCAGTCAGTACCTGATGTTGATCAAGGATAGCTTCAAATTCATCCGTCTCGAATATCTGATTTTTCTCCTTCATGTCCCTCTGGGATTCACAGTGAGAGCCGCCATGCCTATCTCCCTCCCCTGTAATTTCTTCTTTCTTCTTTAGTTGAGATAAGGTCTTGCTGAAAAATCCTGACTAGCCTGGTACTTGATTGATATATAGTTGTCCTGCCTCACCCTCTTAGTGATGGGACTGCGGTGATGACGAATCTTGTGATTTTGTGATAACCTCTTTGTGTGGGTTTGTATTTACACTCATCTGTTCACTGAATTTGCTGTCATTATTTTAACTGTACTAAAAGTCTTACTGTTGCTGGGTGTGGTGGCACGCCTTTAATCCCAGCACTCGGGAGGCAGAGGCAGGCAGATTTCTGAGTTCAAGGCCAGCCTGGTCTACAAAGTGAGTTCCAGGACAGCCAGGGCTATACAGAGAAACCCTGTCTCAAAAAAGAAAAAAAAAATCTTACTGTTACTTTCATTAAAGTAGAGGTAAATATTTACTTAATGTCTGTTAGGTGCTGGCCTCCTGGGCTGATCTCAAACTGCCCATCCTCTTAGCCTTACTGGCATTTCAGGTATGTACCATAGCTAATGACAGAAATGTGATGGCCTGGGTCATTCTTTTCTGATGGCTGTCCTGGCCACTGAAAGCCCACCAGGTGCTAGCGCACCACTGACTCAGTCGCTGGACATTGTCACAAGGGTTGCGGGTGTAGCAGTATCTAGTTGGAAACCTTGGCTTCTAGACTAGTGAGAGGGCTCAGTAGGAAAAAGTGCTTGCCACATAAGAGCCTGGTGACTTGCATTAGGTCCTGGCACCGGTGGTGGAAGGAAAAGACCACCCCTGACTACTGTCCTCTGATCTTCATCCATGCTGTGGCATTTATGCTCACATTTACACACATTGCACACACACAGTAATAGTAAATAAAACTTTAAGTTTATAAGGAGAAATCCTTGGCCTTGGGAAGAGATAAACAGCTTGTAATAGGGAGGGCCCTCTGGCAAAGAAACTGCTAGGTGAGGAAGTGCTGATGGATTAGGGGCGTGGCTGGGTAACATGCTGCAGGCTCCTAGGATACGGACCAGGAGAGGAACACAGCTAGTACTAATGTGGGCAATAGCATGTAGGGATTTATCCAGAAGTCCAGCATGCCCTAGGATGGAAGCAGGGGAATCTTGGGAAATGTGAGGGAGGAAGTCTCAGCCCAGATAGGACCTTGTGCTTGGCAGTCTGTCAGCATCCATCAGCATCTCTGTCTCCTCATGCTTGTGGCCTTGCTCACTGACGCAGGACCTCATTCCACTTCTTTCAAAAGAGACCTTGCCCTATGATGAGTCTGGAGAGCTCCCTGGTTGTAACTTTCTGAAAGGCTATTGGCTGAGCCAGGCTCTTTCAACTCTAGCATTCTGATGTTTTGGATCTGTCTGTGGTAGGGCTGCACTGTATGTTGGAAGAGGTTGAGCAGCCTCTGCAGCCTCGACCCACTGATGCTACTTCCTGTCTCTGTCTGTACGTTAGGACTCCACTGATGATGTAGAGAGAGAG
>NC_034608.1:1413511-1433116 GCF_900095145.1 Mus pahari | reverse complement strand
GAGAGAGAGTATGTGCGTGCGTGTCTGTGTTAGTCTCGGTCTGTGTGTAGTGCTTGTACTGTTGAGGACCAGGATTCTAAAACAGGTTGGTTCTAGAATTATACAGGCACTTTGTGGGTCCTATCCTCTTAAGGTTTGGGTTAGTGGGGAATCTTATGCTTCTCTCATCACCCCTCACCACTGCTCTGAATCCTTTAACATGGGGATTCAAAGAGTGGGATCCCTGTGCTGTGAGGGTCTGAATTGTAGCAGCTTGTCCGAGGGAGGGCTCAGTTGTGCAACGAAGCTTGGGAAGGGCTGGTTGCCACCAAATCCTTTCTTGTGTTAATCAGTACTACTGTGGCTACAGAAAAAAATTTGAAATCAGCCATTGGCCTCGCTTGACCCTTGACCCCAGACTCCCTGTCCCTTAGGTTGCTACTCCAAGCTGGCTATGACACAGAGCTCCGGGATGGAGATGGCTGGACACCCTTGCATGCAGCAGCCCACTGGGGTGTGGAGGATGCCTGCCGTCTGCTGGCTGAGCATGGCGGGGGCATGGATTCGCTGACCCACGCGGTAAGGGCCATGTCAGGAGGTGGGGCAGGGAAGGGGAGAAGGACTCACCTCAGCATCATCTGCCTCCTCCCTACCAGGGGCAGCGTCCCTGTGACCTGGCTGATGAGGAAGTGATGAACCTTCTGGAGGAACTGGCTCAGAAACAGGAGGACGTGAGTCTCGACTCTAGTTTGCCTCTTTACTTGGCAGCTCTGAGGAGGTAACAGTAACTGGGATGGCTGGCGTACTTTGTCCCTTGACACCCTCAGTCCTGGGACCTTCTGTTCCCACCTGGTGGCCCAGCTCTGGTTGAAGTCTATGAAAGGGGGCACCTCTGGGTATATTGAGGAGGTGAGGCTGTGTTTCCTGTCTGCTTGGTGAGGAGAGAGCTGGGACATAGGTTGGGCCTATCCTCCTGTTGTCTCTAGTGAAGGGATGGTGGATGTGGGTCCCAGGCAGATGGCATGGGCTGGAATTTCAGTATTTAGTGAGGTGGCCCAGACATTGTGGGAGTCAACCAGAAGACCCACTGGGAACATTCTGCAGAGATGAGTACTGTGGTATACTGAGATGCAAGGAGGACACGGGCAAGCGGCATTCTGGTGACGAGACCTGGGTTTATGGCAGCCGGCATTCTGGTGACAAGACCTGGGTTTATGACAGCAGACTGCGTTTACTCTGGGAAGGTGGCTGTTGTCATTGAGCTGAGAGCTTGTGTGTGATAACCAAAAAAGGAGACAAAGAACCCTCTGCCCTGGCCTGCCCTGCCAAGAGTTAATCAGCATCTAGATGTGCTGAAGAGTAGAGAGGAGGTCCGAGCGACCTGTTAGCCCCTGGGAAGTAGAAGAATCCCTCTGGGAATAAGATTGGAGGCCAGTGACAGTTGAATCAGACCAAGCCTGGGAGAGCTTGCATAAGCCCCAGAAATGGTGTGCTGCTAGGATACTGAGTTCTCATGTTTGCACAACTCTGCATAAAGTGTGGCTAGCCCAGTTATGCATGATGGCCCTGGAGGTAGGGAGGTGGCACAGAGATGGGGAAGCTAGGAAATCCAGGAGGAATTGTACCCTCTGGCCTTCCCCAGTTGTCCCCTTCCATCCTTACAGCTTCGGAACCAAAAGGAAGCCTCCCAGGGCCGAGGCCAGGAGCCACAGGTCCCTTCAAACAATAAGCACAGAAGGTAAGAAGTGGTTGGCTTGGGGTGAGTTGAACTCATCACCAGACATGGACAGTGACATTGTCCTTTCCCTAGGAGCTCTGTGTGCCGTTTGAGCAGCCGCGAGAAGATCTCCTTGCAGGATCTATCAAAGGAGCGCCGGCCTGGTGGGGCGAGAGGACCCCCTATTGGAGACGAGGATGAGGGAGATGAAGCTTCAGCTGGTAGGGTCTGAGGAAGGACTGCTGGGCCTGGATTCATGGGACTCCAAACTATCAGAGGCAGCTGACGTGTCCTTTGACATTCCCTTTCTGTTCCTGTACCACAGAGCACCCAGCTGTGGAACCAAGAACCCTTAATGGTGTGTCTTCCCCTGTGTCCTCCAGCCCTAAGAGCCCTGTGGTGAGTTTGATCACCGCGTCCTGATGTGAGGTTGGGGCAATGGCGGGACACTGTAAATACCCCTAGCTCCGGTCAGGAAGATGGCCTTTTGACTTGCTTCCTAAGTCCTCGTGGACAAAGAGCTATGTTTTGGTGACACCCGCCCTGGCTGTGACTTGCTGTGGCTCTCCTGGGGTTATACACTTAGCTTCAGTGATGGAGACCTTCTCTCTCCTCCCAGCTGCCAGAAGAGGCTCCCTTTTCCAGGCGCTTTGGTCTCCAGAAGACAGGGAGCACTGGTGCCTTGGGTCCTTCAGAAAGGAGGGCTACAGAGGGAGTTCTCGGTCTGCAGCGCTCAGCCTCCTCCTCCCTCCTTGAGAAGGCCTCCACTCAGGTAGGTGTCATGAAGTGTGTTGGGTAGGGGAGAGGTGGGTGGGGTGTCCAGGCTTCTGCCTCAGGACAGAGTACCTCCTTTGTTTTACTCCCACAGGCCAGGGAGCCCCGTCTTGCCAGAATAACCCCTACCCCTGCCCAGAAAGTGCCAGAGCCCTTCACCCTGTAAGTACCTGGAGCAGGGCAGGGGGCATCAAGTAAATGCTAACTGAGAAACTCCCACTGTGGTCTGACTGCCTCAGGGCCTTTACTCCTCCTGTAAAATCCCTCATTCCTGTCTGCCTTGGTTGTCACTTTTTCCCTAGGGCCCACCAGGACTGCCTTGCTAACACTGACACAGTACATATGCCTGGCTCATTCTCTTTATTTTATCCAAGCGCCTTTTCTCCTCAGGCTCCAGACTTAACTTTTTTGGCTGCGGTTTGTTTTTTGTCTGTTTTGCCCAGAAATGACCCCTTTCAGTAGTGACAGCTGTTTTATCCTCTATGGTCTCTCCCATGCCTGGCACAGAATTGCAGGCTTGAGGAATACTTGCTGATGAATGAATCCATGCAGGTGTGAGGCTGCCATGCCTCCTTCTTTGGATCCCTCTGCTCCACCCTCCAGGAGGGAGCCTGGATCCTCAGTGAAGCCAAATGTCCTCACAGCCTCTGCAGCGCCCCTGGCCGACTCCAGGGATCGTCGGAGGTAAAGAGGCTACGGGCAAGCAGCACTGAGACAGCAGTGTTTGGGAATCTTTAGGGCTCTGTCTGGTACTCGTGGGATACTGTTGGTCTAAGGTCTGTGGGAGGTGAAATGTCCTCTGCTAGGATGTGCACCCTTCTATAGTGTCATTCACTGGTGTGACAGCTCCCGAGGAACAGGACACTGACTCAGTTCTGGCTTCTCCACTCAGGTCCTACCAGATGCCTGTGCGTGATGAGGAGTCCGAGTCTCAGCGGAAGGCTCGCTCCCGCCTTATGCGACAGTCTCGGAGGTCCACACAGGTGTGGGCTTGGGCGAGGACCTGTGCTCCTGGGGCTGAGGGAGGAGGGCAGGGTCAGAGTCTTCCCTGATGGTTCTCTCTGCTAGGGTGTGACTCTAACAGACTTGAAGGAAGCAGAAAAGGTGGCTGGGAAGGTCCCAGAGCCAGAGCAGCCTGCCCAGCCCAGCCTGGTGAGCAGGGTCAGGTGAAATGGGGTGGGTGGAACCCATCTCCCTGTTTCTGACTCTCTGCCTTCCTGGCAGGACCCTTCTCGGAGACCTCGGGTCCCTGGAGTGGAGAGCGCTGAGGGCCCTGCCCAGAGAGGTGAGGTCTGCTTCCTGGGAAGTCTTTCCCTAGGGAGCCATCCTGTCTCTCACGTAGTCTTTTGTTAACTTGGATGGAATCAGGTTCCCTGCATAGTAGACAAGGTTCCTATCGTAGTGTCTGGGCTGATTCCCGCCAATTCCCCAGCAGAGGCGCCCGAAGGGCAGGGCCAGGGACCACAGGCGGCCAGGGAGCATCGAAAAGCTGGCCGTGAGCGGAGGGGGCCAGCAGAGGTGAGGGTGCTGTGTGGAGGGTTGGTGGGCTGGAGGGAGGGCGGCCTGGACTTGGGTAGAGACTAAGCTTCTGGGGTCTTCTTCAGGGGGAAGAGGCGGGGCCTGCGGACCGGAGCCCAGACTGCAGGTAGCCTGGGTCCTGTGGAGGCTGGGGCACATTTCTGGGGTAAAGCTGGCCTTCTAAGGCCTGTCCCTTCTGTCCAGCACTGTGGATGGCGGATCCCAGGTCCGCAGGCAGCACTCACAGAGAGACCTCGTTCTAGAATCCAAGCAGGAGCCTGATGGAGGCTTCCGGAAGGTGCAGCATCCCACCCCATGCCCCACCCTACCCTGCTCTGCTCTCAGCTGATGGCCCACATCAGCTCCTTCTGAGTCAGCCTGCATCCTCTGTTTTTCCCAGCTGTACATGGAGCTCCGCAGGGAGAATGAGCGACTTCGTGAGGCCCTGACAGAGACCACCCTGCGTCTGGCACAGCTCAAGGTGGAGCTGGAGCGGGCCACGCAGGTATAAGTGTGTTAGGGATACTGAGAGTCGGGGCTCCAGTGGGCGGGGTCTGGCCCTGGCTGGGAGGTCAGAGGTTCCTCGCTGGTGACAGGGCTCTGGCTAGAGTGGAGTAAGGAAGTAGCTCCTGACTCCAGGTCTCTTCTGTTCTCACCAGCGGCAGGAACGCTTTGCTGAGAGGCCCGCCCTCCTTGAACTGGAGAGATTTGTGAGTTGGGCTGCTGGGGGTGGACCACTGTGCCCCAGACTTACCCTGCCCCTTGTCCTTACCCTGCTCTGAACCTGCCCCATGTCTTGCAGGAGCGCAGGGCTCTGGAGCGCAAGGCAGCAGAGCTGGAGGAGGAGCTGAAGGTAATGTGATGGGCTTGTGATGGGCAGTAGCCAGAGCCCAGCCTACCCAGCACCACCCAGCTGACTCCACCCTGTATCCTAGGCCCTCTCTGATCTCCGGGCTGACAACCAGCGGCTCAAGGATGAGAATGCAGCGCTGATCCGAGTCATTAGCAAACTATCCAAGTGACTCTGGAGGAGTTACCGCACCATATTTATACTGCTGCTTCTGACACACGCACCCTTTCCCCCGCGTGAACATGAGTGACAGGGCTCTGGGGGAAGTTGCTGAGAAGCCATAACCTCTCGGGACCTCAGAACCGGGAGGAAAGCACAGAGTCCCCAGGAACCAGGGGGGCCTCTCTGAGACCAGGATAGAGGTGGGAGGCTGAGCCAGGTAGGGAGACGTTGCTGAGAGTGGACAGGCACCAGAGATGGGACCAAGAAGGAAGCAAGGACCAAGAGACACAAATATCAGTATCCAGAAGCAGAGTGGTTGCCCCAGGGTCCCACCGCACGTGTGATGCTACCCAGCACCCCTCTCCCTCCCCAGCAGGGATCCAGGAATGTGCCAAGAGTCCCACTGGCCTGTGCCAGGTGGGCCTGTATATAGGGTCCATGTGCAATAGGGAGGGATGTCTTATATTTTTGCTGCCTCCTCCCTACCCGTTGTCTGGGGAGGGGGAGAAGGTATTTTTGAGACAAAGCACAGGCACCATAAATAAAGTGACATTGCCACTCAGTGACTTGGTCTCCTTCTTGTGGGCTCAGGCTGACAGCCCATTTGGATGGGGTACACTTGGGGGCAGGGGTTGGAGTATGTTCACAGGTTGGGGAGGGCACCTTGCTAAAGTGAGCAGCTGGAGCAAAGGGTCCCAGATGATGTGGGAGGGATTAGAAGGATGCTCATGGTGCTGTGATAACGGGCTGGGCACCCAGAGTTGCCCTCAGTTCCTCTGAAAGGAGTGGAGTTGGTGGCTGATACTGAAACTGGGATGGGTCACATAGAAAACTCCAGAAGTGTAGCTTCCCTGGGGAAGGAATAAATGATGGCAAGTTCCTCCAGTCCTCCATGGCCACATGGATGGCCACATGGACGGCCACATGGACTGGAACAGCAGGAGCCAGTCTTGAGGTGCACTGTGCCTCCATCCCACGGTCAGAAGCATGAGATGCATGGTACCCCCATCTCACGGTCAGGAGCAGCTGCCTACACTACCGCTGGGCTCCGTTCTGCCTACTGGGGTACCAGGGGTGAACAGCTCAGGCTAGGAGCCAGGGCTCTGCAGGAGAGGTAGCCAGTGTATGGGTTTCAGCTGTGGTGCTCTGGAAAAAGAAGGGGAGAGAGCAGTGGGTGTGGGTGGGTGGGTGTTGTCTGGAGTGGACTATATGTGGCATGTATTTTATGTGTGGTGCATGGCATGGCTCATGGGTATGGGTTACATGTGGTGTGTGGTGTATGTTGGGTGTGTATCTGGTGTGAGTGTATGGTGTTTATGATAGTCTGATACTAGAAGGTAGCAGAGTGAGCCAATTGTCTGAAGGAAGCACATTTTCCATGATGAGAACCACGAATACAAAGGTCAGAGTAGAGTAGTCTGGCATGCTAAGGTCTAGGAAGGAGCTTGGACCTGAATAGCAGAGGACAGGGCAGAGGTGCTGGCCTTGTGCAGGGCTGTGGCTCTGCTAAGGACTTGAGCTCTGAGGTAGGAGGTCTGGCCACCAGACCGCCATCAGTCTTAAGTTGTAACAGGTCCCCTTGGCTGTACATCGATATAGACTGGAGGAGTGACGGACAGGGTGATCAACAATGCATGAAGTCAGGATAAGCAGGTAGAAATGATCAGATTCCAGACCAGAGGGAGCTACAGGCAGCTGATGTTCCAGCAAGCCAGCTGGTCCCTGCCTGCACTTCAGCCTGCAGCCTGGGAGCTCACTAAAACAGTTTGGGCACACTGCTTGTGATTTTAGTTTCTCTTAGAAAAAAAAGGCAACGGGGCATTTGCCAGGAATCCCAGCATTCGGGGAAACTAAAACGGGAGGATTGAGACTTTGAGGCTATATCCAGACTGTCTCCAACAAAACCAACCAACTTACCACCCAATCCTGACATAAGGTATGATTAGGCGGTGATTAGGTTCCAAAGGGCCTATCTCTGGCAGCACAAACAGCATGAACCAATGCCTGGAGTCCTGAAAAGGGAGGAAGGGTGGCCCTGAACCTGGAGTGGTCATGTGCATCAACTCTCATGCTGGAGTTAGGTTTTATCCCATATGTCAGGAGAAGCCAAGGGACATGCTTGAGGAATAGACAGGGAGAGACATCTGCAGTGGCTTAAATGTTTTAGGTTGTGCGTACAGTGAAGCTGTCAGCCAAAAGGCTGGCTTTTTTAGGTTGGATTTGAGGTGTGCCACCTGCTGGCTTAGGTAAGAACTGAACTGCCTCGGGAGCAGGGGCAGACTGCACTGGTGGGACTCTTGGAAGTGTCTTTTTGTTTTGTTTTGTTTTGTTTTGTTTTGAGACAGGGTTTCTCTGTGTAGCCCTGGCTGTTCTGGAACTCACTCTGGCTGGCTTCGAACTCAGAAATCCGCCTGCCTCTGCTTCCCAAGTGCTGGGATTAAAGGCGCGCGCCACCACAGCTTGGCGGAAGTGTCTTGAGGATGCAAAGAGAAGCGCCACCTTAGGGATATCTAGGCTGAATGAGAAAACCAGCCCTTATTAGCCACCTAAATAAACTGGACAAGTTGTAGGACTTGGCAGGGAGAAACTTCTCTAGGGGACTGGAAGACCCAAGAGCCTATAGCATGCCAAGGAAAAATCCAGAGCTCCATAGCTGGATCCTTGGTGGCTGGCACAGGCATCTATGGCATGCAGGTGAGCTGGGCCAGAATGATGGAGGCTGCTCCAACCAGCAGAAGCTGTAAGTGCGAAATGCCTCTGATTGAAGGGGTTGGCCCAAAACGGAGGGTGGGAGGAGACGCCCTCCGCGTTTGAAAGGAAAATCCCAGGCCTTGTGGTAGGTGACAGGACCAAGAACAGCAAGGAGCCAGGAACGGGTTTTGAACCAGAGACTGGAGGTAGTGCTAGAGCGAGGATAAGAGGAAGCCTGGGTTGGAATATCCAGGCTTCCATGGAGAGAAAATATGGGGTGTCTCCTAGATTTCTGGCTCCTTGGTAGCTGGCAAGAGAGGGGGACAGCAGGTGGACTTAGCCTAAAAGGAGGCTGTTTATAGCGCATCACAACGCACAGGGCCATCATTGCGCCTCTTGGACGTGCCTCTCTGGTAGTGTCTATGCTCTGTCCCTTTCCCCGTTCCCATCAGTCCCTCTGGAAGAGTTCCGGTCAGCACCGTCAGTGCAGTCTGCCCGCCAGGATAGCGGGGAACTCAGGCTGGGCGATCCTTTATGGCATCTACTGCCACTGGCGATGGGGAGGAGTCTGGCGACTGTTGTCCTACGGGGCGCTGGGAACCCCATCGTCTCATCACTTTTTGTGATCGAGCCAGGATCAAATGACTTCTGTTTTGGTCTCGCCTTCCACTTTTTTCTTTTGCTTCTCCATCACGGCCTCCAGCTCTGATACTTTTTCTCTGTCCTGGAGGGGGGGGGGTAGAAATCAAGACCTGAGTATGTGAATCCTGGGCGCCCCCTGCCCCCGCCGCCTCCTCAGGGCCTGGGCGATCCTCTCACCTCCAGCAGCGCGCGCTGCACAGTGACTTGGCTGTACACTCGCGCCCCTTCCTCGGGGCACACCGCCCGCAACTCTTCCTTTTGCAGCGAGAAGAGCTGTGCGCCGGTCAGCACGCCGAGCGCCTCCACAGTCCTACAAAAGCAGCAGAGGCCACCACAGCTCAAGCCCCTTCAGCTCCACCAATCATGTCGCACCCACCTAGCTGCTTGTCCAAGCAGAGCTCTCAAGCGAGGAAGTTGGGGCAGAGAGGCTCTGGCTCCGGAGGTGTCGGTTTTCAGAAAAGGAATGCTCTTCCCTGTGGTCTCCGATTGGGCGTTGCAAATTGCCCCACAGTTTTCCCGCTCCCACCCCCAGACCAACTAAAACCTTGACTTCCAGGTCTGTTACCTGTCTCTGCAAAGTAGCAGCGGGACCCCACTCACCCGGAGCTAAAGCCCTTGGACTGCAGCCAGGCACGGACCACCGAGGCCTCAGAGCGCGGGCTGAGCTGGGGCTCCTGGGCTCGGGGCCCCGGGGTTACCCGACTGGGACCCGAACGTCCCTGCGCCAGGCGCGACTGCAGCTCCTCATTGACACATAGCATCTGGGAGAATTTCTCTGCAGGAGGGAAACCGTGAAGGGAGGGAGTGTGCACTCAAGGTGCTGGGGCCAGGGATTCGGGAGCCTCTAGCTTGCCCAGAGTGGAGCCTGAAAAGTGAAGACAGCGATCACTTCCCAGAGTGACTCACCACTACTCACCCTTCTCGCTGGGGTCCAAACTGTTTAGACTGTCGCAACTGTCCCACTGGGGCCGCACCTGAGTTGGGGCTGGAGCTGGGACAGGTGGGGGAGGAGGTGTGCTTGTCTCCTGGAAGGGAATGAAGAGGGGCGGGGTGGGGGGGTGGAGCGAGGGAGAGGCAGAGATAAGGCTTCCATCCTCTTTCTCAATAAACGGAACACTCCACTTTCCAAGAAGTACCCTTCACACCTAATCTTTTTCGTTCTCATCCCCAGGACCTAAGATCTGGCCCCCGCTTTTCCCCGGAGAAGCAAGAATGTGCTGACTTACTAGGTGTCTTGCGGGGCTTTGGCTGCGGTGCACCTGAGGTCCAGGATGGGGTGTCAGGATATTATACGGTACATAGCCCTCTTGTCCCTGATGGTCTCGAACCTTCCACCATTTGCGCTTGTCATCCAGGACCTAGGTGGGGAATAAGCAGAAAATTCGTGCCCTGGTTCTATGTGTAGTCCGTGCAGAACCGGCCAATTCCAGGGTCTCAGGCCCCCACACCGCTAACCTCCAACACATCTCGGTGCTTGACAGATAGCTCGCTGCCATTTCGGGCCTGGAAGTCATAATTACACAGAACCCATTTTCTGGCTTTCTCTTCTAGCTGGGACTCAGTTTCCAGTTCTGGATCTTGATGACTAGGGAGAATGAAACGGGTAGGAGATAAGGAGGTAGCCGGCCTCAAGGGTCTGGATTATCAATTGCTCATGTGAGGCGGGGTTAGAGCCAAGCAGGAGCCAGAGCAGGGTCCCAGGTTAATATGTTAATATAGACTTGACATTGGAGTCACAGCTTGAATATAGTTTGCTCATTTCCTTGCCTGGCATCATGCAGTAAACATGATGTACTATAATTACTGTTTAATTCTTTATGGGGTGGTGGGGATGGGACCCAGGGCCTATTGTGAATGCTAAAGAAGTACTTTACTTCTGAGCCCCAATCCTCACTTACATTTTTTGTTCTTAATTTTATTTGTGTGCATTTTGCCTGCACTTATCACTTCTTTTCTTTTTTTTTTTACTTTTAAAAAAAGATTTATTTATTATTATATCTAAGTACACTGTAGCTGTCTTCAGATGCACCAGAAGAGGACTTCAGATCTCATTATGGATGGTTNCTGGGATTTGAACTCAGGACCTTCAGAAGAGCAGTTGGTGCTCTTAACCACTGAGCCATCTCTCCAGTCCCACGTATTTTCTTTTTAAAGATTTATTTATTATATGTAACTACACCGTAGCTGTCTTCAGATATTCCAGAAGAGGGAGTCAGATCTTGTGGATGTTTGCGAGCCATAATGTGGTTGCTGGGGTTTGAACTCAGAACCTTCAGAAGAGCAATTGGTGCTCTTAACCGCTGAGCCATCTCTCCTTGCCTGCACTTATGTATGTGCACCATCTATGTGTGGTCCTCACAGAGCCCTAGAAGAGGGCGTCCTAGAGCTGGAGTTACAGCCAGTTGTGGGCCAGCATGTGGTACTAGGAACTGAGCCCAGGTTCTCTGCAAGGGCAGAGAGTATTCTTAACCTCTGAGCCATCTCTCCGGCTCCGCACTTGCATTTTTATAAGTGAGAATAGTAGAACTCAGGACAGATAGCTAGAAACAGCAGATCTACTCTACTGATCACCCGCTAGGATAAGGAGCGAGGTACAAGTAGTAGCCAATGCATGTGCTTATACCACACTGCATGCCAATCATGTTCAGATTCGATTCTCCCGGAACTACAGGGTAGCTCCATAAATGTGGGTCCTCTTTGGTTCCCTCCTCCTCTAGAGATTTCACTATTATCCCCCTCCCACCCTTTTTGTGGTGCAGGGGATTGAACCCAGTATCTTGCATATGCTAGGCAGACATTGCACCATTGACCTATGTCTCACCCCCTTACTAATAGAGTCTAGGCAAGTACTCTACTTCTGAGCCACACCCCAGACAGGTAAGCCATAGCCACAGTCCTTCACTGGCTGGAGTCTAGGCAGGAATTCTACCATTAACCCATACTCCCTACCCTCACTACTAGCTTCTCAGGCAGTCACTACTCCTGAGCTCCCAACCCTTTACTGGTAGATTCTAGGCAAATGCTGTCACTGAGCTACATCCCAGCTTTTTGTTTTACTTTATCTATATAGATGTGTTTGTCTGCATGTAGGTCTGTGCATAACTTGTGTGCCTGGTGCCTGCAGAGACCTAAGAGAAGGTTGGATCTCCTGGAACTGGAGATATAGATGGTTGTGAGCTGCATGCATGGGTGATGGAGACTGAGCCCTGCTCCTCCGAAAGAGCAGCTAGTGAAGCCATTTCTCTAGCCTCTCCCGAGCCTCCAATATTTATTTATTTATTTATTTATTTATTTATTTATTTATTTATGGCAAGGCCTTGCAGCTTTGCACAGGCTGGCCTTTGAGCTCATTCTGTAGCCCAGGTTGGCCCAGAACTTTTGATCCTCTTGCTTCATGCTTTTGAATAGCAGGGATGACAGGATGGGAATAGTGGAATATGCCCCTTATTTCACTTTTTATAGGGAAGGAACTGAGGTACAGTGTAGTAATTAATGGTCAAGGCACAAAAGAAAGGTGTAACTTAGTTGGGCCTGGCAGTCCTTCCTTGTGAGGGTCACTCTGAGCTGATCCCTATGCACTAGATCTGAACTCAGGTCAAACCCTTCCGCTCTCTGTAAGGCCCTCACAGCACCAGAGACTTCTCACATTTCCAGGCAAAGAAACTACATCCAGAGAAGGTGAGTAAAAAGCCAGAGGTGCCAAGTCTGAGATTCAAAAGCAGGCAGACAGAGGACACAGGGTCCTGCAACCCCAGATAGCTTAGGGGACAGTTGGCTCTGCCCCCCCCCCCAACAAGAGAGCCCTCATCCCGGATCAGGCCTACCTGTGGAAGGGAGAGGGGGGCTCTTCAGGGTCTTGGCACCCCCTGTGTGGGGCTGACAGCTCCCAGTGTGCCGTCCCTGCTGAGACCCTCTGCTGGGGCCCTCACTTAGACCCCCATGCGTATTCTCCAGCTCTAGAGTTTTGTTCTCAATCCACACCCACTCCTTCCACTCTTGGCCCCTATTTGCCCAAGGATCCTAGAGTTGTGACCCCCTCTCCATCATCTTCTTCCCCTGGGTCTACAAACCCTCAGCTTCCACAATTTTTTAGAACCATAAATTTAGGTCTCTAGTTCTTTCTTTCCCAGCAAAGTAGGCAGGAATCCAGGTGTTGACCTTCAAGTCCCTAGATCTTTTGATCTCTGCAAGCGCTCCAGTCTGCCCCCCACCCCACCCCAGTAGGTGCTACTTCTTAGAGCATTAGGAAGCCAGAAGTCCCACCTCAGTTAGTGGCCCAGAGACTGCCAACACTTTCTAATATTTTCTCATACTTGTCCCCAGCCTCTCCAAGCACCAACCCTGTTTTTTTTAGGTCTTCATCTTTTCCCTAACATCCTGTGCTCTTAGGACGCAAGCATGATGCTTTTCCTGGTTCCAGAACACCAAACTGCACTTTTTCAGTTTTGTTTTGTTTTTTTGTTTTGTTTTGTTTTTTGAGGATACTGGGGTCCAAGCCTGTAGACCTACCCACTCTTAGCACCTACCACTCACAGCTTCAGGAATCTAAGCCTCCATTCCCTCTTCCCTTGGACCCACAGATCTGGGCCCTTCCCCCCTCCCTCCTCATTCCTACCCCCACCCCAGCCCCAGTCCCGCCTCCTCACCACCTCACCCACCTGCAAAGAGCCGGGAAGGCAGAGGGGGAAAAAAAAAAGACAAGAAAAAAGGGAAGAGTTGGAGTCAGAGCCGGGTGAGCCTGGGACTCAGTCCTCCCAACCCCGCCCCTGGCCGCTTTGCAGCGGACACTCACCCATTGACCGCGACCTGGGGGGCGCTTTGCTGCGGGAAGTAAGAGAGCTTGGAGTGAGGTAGGCTAGACCTCAGACTTCCTGGCTCACCCCTGTGGTGCAGATAGGGGGAGCTTAGTGCTTCCCTGGCAGCTCTGCCTCACCTGCCTGCGCCGCTTCTCGTGTTGTAGCTGTTTTTCCACTGGGTCCTCCCAGGGGCGGCCCTGCGGATCAGTGGCCGGAGGCTCCCAGCCGTTGTAGAATTCCGGACTGTATGGAGACCCTTCTTCCGAGGGCAACTCCACCCTGTCATCAGGGACCCATCAGAGGTTAGGCCAAACCAACACAGGGACATTATTTCACAACATTTCTCTTTTCCTGCAAACCTGGCCGCTTTTACCATTCAAACTCGACTCAGTACATTATATTTCTTTCTTTAAAAAAAAAAAAAAAATTAAGCCAGGCGGTGGTGGCGCATGACTTTGATCCCAGCACTTGGGAGGCAGAGGCAGGATCTCTGAGTTCAAGGCCAGCCTGGTCTATAGAGTGAGTTCCAGGACAGCCAGGGCTACACAGAGTAACCCTGTCTCATAAATAAATACATAAATAAATAAATAAATAAATAAATAATGTGTTTGTATGTATGTAACTGTGTGTATCATGTGTGTACCTGGTGCTCACAGAAGAGGGCATCAGTCACCATGTGGGTTCCCTGGAAGAGCAGTGTGTGCCCTTAGCACCCATTAATTATATTTCTAAACACACTGAGTCCACTGTCATGCTTCCCCCAGCCTCTGATGCCAACGCTTTTCCTGTTTTGGAGCGCAGGAAGTCTGAGCAGTCCTGATAGCCCAGGCTAGCCTGGAACTTGCTTTTCAGACAAGTCTGGCCTCGACTTGCAGACAATCTCCTGACTATTTTTGAAGTGTTTGATTACATAAAATATTTATCTGTTCACTTGTTGTGAATGTGTGGGTGTGGGTGAGCACATGTGGGAGTCGGAGGGCAGTTTTGTGGAAGCAAATATCGTTGTCCTCAATGACGTATATTCCTGTAGAAACTCCCACCTCCAAAGCCCCCATTTTTGTGACAGGGCCTCCAGCTTGCTTTCTAGCGGAGGATAATCTTCAACTTCTGATCTTCCCGTCACCCACCAAGAGCTGGGAATTACAGCTGTGCAGCACCACCCGAGCCTCTGGCTACTTTCTCAACACTTACATCAATCCATCTTGCCCAGTCTCGAGCTCCACATCCTCCCTGAAGCCTCCAAGCACAGACTCCCTTTCAACTTCCTATAAGTCCCACATTTTCCTTGTAGCTGAGTCCCACTCACCTAGGCAACCCTCCTTGCCCTCCAGTCTGTCTCTAAATTCTCTAAGCCCCACCATTTGCTTCAACCCGACTATCTGATTAGATGATAAACCTTTCCTACACGCTAATGTGGAGCCTTTTCTCCAGTTGAATCCTGGCATTTATCTTAAGTCCCACCCCCTCCTCAAATTTAGCAGGGTTCTTCAGGCAAGTCAAACCTCTACCCTCTAGTTTCCTCTCTCACCCTGGGCAGGTCCAGGAGTCCCCCAGCGAGGTCCATAGTTCGTTTTCTCGAGGAGTGACATTGTCTCGGAGCAGAGTCACAGCCTCCAACGTCAAATGTGGTCGTCGCACACTCCTCGCGAACTCAGGGCCGCCTGAAGTGTTCACAATCTACCAGGCCAACAGAAATGAGCACGCCAACAAGACCTTCTTGAAGCTAAATCTCAAACCTTCTAAAGCAGGGGAGCCCCGAGGGCTGAGAGCGAGTCTCACCATCTGCAGAGGTCCAAACAAAAAGTGCAGCAGCTCTGGAGAGGAGGGGTTGGCGATGTTGCCTCGCAACCGGGCCTGGAGTGAAAGGAGATGTATTATTAGTGCAAGAATGATGGATGGGTCAAAGTGCCCTCACTCCATCGATGCCCAGCAATGGATGCCTCCTCACCAGCAGACTGAAAGCGTATTTGATTTTCTGAAGCACGTCGGTGTATTCAGCCTCCGTGGGTGGCTTGGCCCTCAGTGTCAGCAGACCCTCTGTGCGTAGGGAGCAGGTGAGATGGTGGGGACACCAGGAAAGCATTAGATAACAGTTCCAAAGGTGTAGACACCCAAACAGATGGCCTTAGAAGTCAGACCTGGCTGGTGGTGGGAGACCCCAGAGAGAGAGGATAAGTTCGATGTGGAGGCCCCCTTACCTCCGGCAGCTCGGCGTCGTGTCCTGCGGCCTCTCTCGCGGTGCTCCAATACCCGGGTAGCCTCTGCTGACTTTTGCAGTCTGGATACAAAACTCTCCACGTCGTCAAACACGTGGTTCAGAATATCCTGCCATAAGCAAGAGAGGTAAGAGACTCAGACTCTGGTCTAGGTCCAGGGTTCCAATCTTAACTTCTGGACACACTCCCTTAGTCAGGCCATGCCCATAACTGGACCAGTGGGTGGTCTATATCAAAGACTCTAGCTATACTTCTAGAATTAAGTCTTACCCCCGACCCAGCATCTTGTCAGCTAGTCACACCTAGACGTGCCACGTTCCTGAATCTCGTTCCCCACTCCAAGTCTGACTTGATTGTCAAGGAAATCTTTTTCTCCTAGCAGGTGCCTCTCACGCATGCTCACCACATCCCTCTCCGCCTGCAGACCCGCCAGCTCAGGACCCCTTGGGCCCAAGTCCGGGGAGGCAGGGTCAGCACTGCTAGTCGTACGCGCTTGGTCAGGTTTCCTCGCTTCCTCAGTCTCTGGAATTGACTCCACTTGGGGTCGCCCGCGGACTGCGGATGGTTCCACGGTGTTGATCACCGCGCGGACAGACGGGCGACGCTGTAAGGGCGGGGTCTCTGCTGCTGGAGAGGCGCCGCGTCGCAGCTCCTCCTGCGTCGCCCTGAGTAAAGAAAAGGGGGAGACCGAGGCTGGGGCAACCGATGGGACCAGGAAGAGAGGGGGTCAAACGAAGGCTGGGCATTTCATAATGAGAAACTGGATACGAAGATGGAGAAACCAAAGACCAAGACAGGCTAAAGTAGAGGATTGGTACTGGGCGGTCACCTTGTCTGGGAGGTACAGGTAAGACCTGGCCAAGGCTAACTTGTGACCACATTCAACACTCTAGACTGTTCGTATCAAGCTCATTTCTTAGCTGAGGAGAGTGAGGTCCATAGATGGGAGAATTTTTTTTCCAGTGCGCTCTGCATCTGCTTCCCCCTTCTCCTCACCTGAGCGCAGCCGCCCTGCGTTCCCCACGTCCGGAGCGGTAGTTCTGCAGAGCCCCTTGGATGTCCTCACGGATCAGCTCCGCCTGCCAATCATACTTTAAGATCTCCCCTCTTACGTCCCACCCGTTGCCTGCCCAGGACTCTTGTTCTCAGCGCTTTGCCTCCGACTGTCTTGGACAAACCCCATGGACCCCCATCTTGGTTCTGCCTGCTTTCAAAAATCTTTTCTCTATTTTTCTCAAAGCCTTAAAGCGTCTCAGTCTTTGGTCTGCATCTTTTTCCCATCGTCACATTCAGTCTTGGTCTAGAGTTCAACCTGTCCTCAATTCTGGCTCCCTCTCAGACCCTCTTTCCTAGGCTATGTCCCTCTGTTTGCCACAAGCCCCGCCCCAAACATGGAAGCCCCGCCTCTGATCATCTACTAGAAAAAAAGTGACCCGGAGCCACGCCCACTCACCCCGAGGAGCAGGCCCTGGAAGAAATGGACATCCGGCTGTGCACGCTCTGGCTCCTGGCACACCAGGAGTAGCAACGAGCGGCTCCGTCCTCGGGGCATCACCGCGTCGCAGCGTACGATGGCATCGAGAGGATATGACTCTAGTTCCTCCTGCAGGACGGGGTCGCAGGGTAAACGGAGGCACAGACTCCTATCACTGCTAGAGCAGTGCCCAGGACTTGGTGAAAGGTAACTGAAAGAGTTCAGGGGCCTAGAAATAACACCCTGTTTAATAACCTAGGCTTCAAAGGATAGCTTGCCGAAGTTCCCAGGAGGAAGGATGCTTCGGAGCCAAGACTCACCCTCAGATCTCAGCCCCATTTCTCTTTACCACCCAATTGCTCCCTGGCACCTTGGAGACTGGATCAAGCAGAGTGACTTGACTAGGTGACACTCTCAGTAGCATCTCCTGTGCCCAGACGCGTCCCTGGCTGTCCATGACTGCCAGCTTTCTGGAAGCATCTTCCACAGTGTGCACACCGTCTTCTTCCCCCAAGCAGAAGGTGACCAGGTGCTGGCAGGAGACAGAGTAGGCATCTGAGTCCCAGGCTATGCCAAGCTGGTGCTGAGACGACTAAGGGCTTCTAGAGGTAGTTCCTGTTCAGCCACACTTCCCCCACAATGCTCTCCTCAGACCCTTTGAATCCAGACCTCAGTCTTCCTCCCTCAGACCCTTCAGTTCCTTCAGTGGCCAGCACTGATTAGATTTCCTTCCAATTAGGACATCTTCAAACCAAGATGGGAGGCTCCTCAAGGACAACAAATAATAAGGATTGAACTCTTTTAAGTGCCTCCTCTGCTTTGCATTATAACACCCCACATTCTCTCCTGGACCACAGAAGTGTGGCTGATTTGGTCCTGCATCCTGTACTGGGGATGGCTCAGAGGAAGATCAGACAGAACTGAGTTCTCAGGCAACGGGGACAGATGTTCATGGGGAGAGAAGAGCTGAGTTTTCCTAGAGTCTTTTCCTTCCTTCTTCCCTCCCTCCCTTCTGCCTCCCTCTCTCTCTCTCTTATTTATTCACTTTACATCCTGATGGCTGCCCCCAGCCCCAGTCCCTGTTCTCAAAAGGCCTGTCACTTCTTCAGGCTCACCTCTCCCTAAGAAACGTCTTAGAGAAACAAAGACCCCAGACTCACATTGACGTGATACTGGGACACATCAGCCATAACCACGGTGGAGTAACGTTTCCTCTGTTCTAAGGAGAGGAGGGAGGGAAAGTGCATGCAGGAGTCAGACTGCAGCCTGGTTCCTTAGACCCTGACACCAGCCCTCCTCCCTCAGACCCAGAGGTCCATACCCCAGGCCTCCTCCCTCAGACCTAGGATCCCCGACCCAAGCTCTCCTCTCTTAGATCCAAGAGTCCAGATTCTGTCCCCTCCTCCTCTCAAGACCACAGACTGCATTCTCTCTTCTCCCTTGTTCTTGGTCGCCTTAACCCTCAAGCTCACCATAGATAGACTTTGCACTTGGTTTGGGTGCAGCTTCAGGCCTGGTGAAGAAGAAAATAAGGGGTTAGAAGGACGATGGGGCTGGGGATAGACCCTGCAGGCAGGCATCAGGGAGGGTACTGGAGAGCGGTGCACGGTCTGAGCAGGTGAGATCGGCCCATCAGTGTTAAAGAAGATGGTATGGTATAAGCAGGGTGTAGTGGTGCACGCGTTTAATCCCAGCAGTCAGGGGGCAGAGGTGTGAGTTCAAGGCCAGCCTGGTGTACAAAGCGAGTTCCAGGATAGCCAGGACTGTTATATAGAGCAACCCTGTCTCAAAAAATCAAGACCAAAAAAAAAAAAAAAGATACAATGTAATAATGTGTGTATGGGGGGGGGCTGCTCTACATCACATAGACCTGTATTCAAATATTCTGTCTATTTTTATCTGTCTGTCTGCCTCTCTTTTTTCCCTCTCACCCTGAGATAGAGGACCCTAGTTCAGTTCTGGGTAACCAGGCCAGGCTGCTCACAACCAGCTATGAAGCCCTGGCTGTTCCGAAATTCACTACAGTAGACCAGGCCTCAAACTCATAGAGATTCTCCTGCCTCTGCCTGCCAGCTGCTGGAATTAAGAGCATGTACCACTATGCCCAGCCCCTCCCTGCTCTCTCTTTTAGTAAAAATGCTTTTGCAATTTTGAGATAGAAGTCTTGAAATCACCATGTAGCTTAGGATGGCCCCGAACTCCTGTCCTTACTGCCTCGACTGCCAGTGTGCTGGGAACGCAGGCATGGACCATCATATCTGGTTCTAGGTTAAAATTCACAAAGCTGATGGGGGCTGGAGACTGGGCTCAGTTGTTAGAGAATTTGTTGCCTTTCTAGAGGACCCTAGTCAGTTCCAGGGAACCAGGCCAGGATGCTCACAACTACCTGTAATTCCAGTCCCGGGGGACCAATGACCTCTTCTAGCCTATGCAGACAGACATCCCTCCACCCTTACACACACATCAGAGAGACAGAGACAGAGAGAGATAGAGACAGAGATACAATTTAAAAAGTCTGGTGGCTAATCTTGGTTGTCAACTTGATTACGTCGGAAATCAACTAAAATCCAAGTTGTTGGGCACGTCTATGAGATATTTTCTCAGTTGGGTCATTTGATGAGGCAAAGACCCATCCTAGTTCTGGATCACACCTGTGGTGGCAGCCCACATAAAAGGACACGGGAGAAGGACACGTCTATGTTTTGCCTGCTTGCCCTCACTCTTGCTGTTCATCTATCCTCCTGCTGAGGCCTTTCTTTGCTGTGTTAGGATATATATATATATAT
>NC_034608.1:1397070-1412070 GCF_900095145.1 Mus pahari | reverse complement strand
CTGTCTCTTCCTGTCCTCAATCTCCTCTTAAATTTACAATTTTGCAAAAGTACCAAATTGCAATAAGTCCTTTTGTTGTCGTCGTCGTCGTCGTCGTTGTTGTTATTGTTGTTGAGATATAGTCACATGTAGCCCAGGCTGACCCCAAAGCTTAGGATAACTTTGAACTCCTGATCCTACTTCATCCTATGTACTGGGAATATAGGCATACTACTCCATATACTCCATGCCGTGTGTGTGTGTGTGTGTGTGTGTGTGTGTGTGTGTGTATAAACAGGGTCTCACTATGTAGCCATTCCTGGCTTGGAACTTGCTATATAGACCAGGCTGGCTTTGAGCCTAAAGAGATCTGCCTGCCTCTGCCTCGAATGCTGGGGTTAATACTATGCCCATGCCTTGCTTATGTGGTACAATGGATTAGACCCCAGCGTTTCATACATGAGGCAAACACTCTACTAGGTGAGCCACGCCCCCCCCCCCGCCCCCCGTAGTTTCTTAAATCCCCATTTCTACCAGAAAAGCAGCAGGTCAGAGCTAGGCAGTCAGACTCCTTCCTGCCTTTGTCCTGATCCTTCTTGCTGCGTGTTACAGTTGATTACCACTGAGCCGGAGCGCTCGCTACCTCTCCTTCCTGCCTGCTCCCTCCAGGACATTTGTCTTCACTGTCTTCAGCTCTGCTTTTCGCGAAGAGCAGAGGGTCAATATTTAAAACTAAGAAAAGGACAGGAACAGTGCCGGTTGAGTGCCGGTTACAGGAACAGTCAGCCGAGTCCTGTCCTGCATGGTTCTGTCACCTCTCAAAACAGTCCCCATTCCCATTTATCTACAGGAGGGGCTGGGTTCCGGGAGGTGGTATGCCCCTGCCAGAGCCGTGCCACGGCAGAGTATCCACATTTACTATGAAACCCCTTCTGTCACTGCCTAACCACAGGCTGGGCAGGGAACATTCCTCCTGAATGTCTAGAGCCCGGACTGTAGAAACAGGATCTGCGGGTGTGGGGGAAGGGTGGAGGGGCTAGGGCAGCAGGGCAGGGGTACTTACCCTGTGGTGGTGCTCATGGTGGCTAGATGAGGTGCTCTGTCCACTTGGAGGTGCCTTGAGAGTCGGCAAAGACATGAGTGACTGACTTGGCTTCAGGCGCAAGACCCTGACCCAACCCTCCTCCCTCAAACGGAGGAGTCCAGGTCCTTTAGACAGGGATCCTTTCTTCAGACTCAGGAGTCAAGACCTGACCGGTTCCCCTCAGAACCAGGGGTCCAGAACCCATCTGTCCTCCATTAGGCTTAGGCGCCTGGGCTCCAGCCCTCCTTCAGACACTGAAGTTCAGATTTCTGCTGTCTGCTCTCACACTCAGTGGCCCAAGTCTCAGCCTTCTTTTCTCAAACCCCGGGGGTCAGTGAGAACTTTATCCCTCAGACCCGCGAGTCTAGATGCCAGCCCCTCCTTGTTCAGCCCCAGGGGTCCAGCGGGAAACCTTATCGCTCAGATCCAAGAGTCTAGACCCCAGCTCCTCCTTGCTCAGATCCAGGGACCTAGAGGGTACCTTATCTCTCAGATCCAGGGCCCCAGACCTCAGCTCTCCTCCCTCAGACTCAAGTTCCAGGCTCCAGCTTTCCTCTCTCAACTCCGCGTATCCAGCCCCCAGCTCTCTCCTTCCTCAGACGAGGGCCTGCCCTCCTCACCTGCCTGCTGGCTCCGTCTGGCTCTCAGGCTTTGGCTCTCCCTCCCTTGTATTCTAGTCTCCTGCTGCCTCCTCCCAGGCCTTGTGGCTGCTGCATACCTGAGTGCTCACCTGGCACTGCTGGCCCGAGGTGGCTCAGGGGCGGGGCTGGCACACAGTCTCTAGTGCGGGGGCAGGGTTGGCTGTAGGGGATCCCGGAAATTATGCGTGTCCGTTGTAACAACAGGATAACAACAAGTTTGCTGTCACACTCGTTCACACGTCTGAGTGAAGAGTTCCTCCTTAAATATATCTTTGAGTCCTCCCCCGCGCTGGGGGTGGGGTAAAGGTTGGATTTCCTCTTGACTGGGGAAGTTAAGGTGTGGCGTGGTTGGGCCACTTGTTCATACAGCTAGGTCACCAGTGTCCGTGGAAAAGGAGATCAAACACTGGCTGTCTCTCCTGGGCCGGGATGCGTCCTGGCTCCTGGAACACCTATCAATACTTGTCTTTTCCCTGGCTCTAGATTCTACCTGCCCTTCTTCTTCCATCTTCCTGGGAAAACTGCCTTCCATCACCCCCTGTGGAGCTGAGGGATGAGATTTGTCTCTTTAAATACCCAGCACAGTGACTCTCAACCTTCCTAATGCTGCGACACTTGAATACAGTTTCTCATGCTGTGGTGACCCCCAACCACAACATTATTTCGTTGTTCCTTCATAACTGTAATTTCGCTACTGTTGTGAATCATAATGTAAATCTCTGGTATGCGGGATATCTGATATATGACCCCCCAGAGGGGCCACCGTGCATAGGTTGGGAACCCTTGACAAAGCTGGATGTGGTGGCTCACTCCTGTGATACCAGCCTGGAGGCGGAGGCGCGAGGACTGTGTTGACTTTGAGGCCAGCCTGAGCAGTGCAGTAAGTTCGAGGCCAGCCTGGGCTACAGTGTGAGACCCACCTGAGTATGTAGCTCCACTGGTACCTGCTTGTCTAGCACACATGGAGGTCTGGTTCAACCCCTGGGGATCACATCAACTGGTCACGGATACACACACCTGTGACCCCAACTCTGAGAAGGTTGAGGGGGGAGGACATCCTCAGATACATACTGAGTTTGAGGCTAGCCTGGGCTACAATGGGCTCAAACAACAGGATAATAACAACAAAACCCAAACCCAAACAAAAAGTCTAGCACGGCTGACACATCCCTAAGTGAACACAGACAGCTTTCTGAGGTATCTTGTCGAACACTTCCCCTGTGCTATGGTCTTCAGTGACCAAGCTATATACATCATTTCTTCCCCAAACCCATGACAAGTGTGTGTCTTTATCTAGATGAGGAACCTGAAGCCCAGTATTTTCAGATATTCGCCCAACACCACTTATCATAGCCAAGGTGTGGAATCAGCTTAGGTGTCTGAAGATGGTTGAATGAATAAGGAAAATACACAATGGAGTACTATTCAGTCATGAAGAAGAGATGGTATCGTGCCATTTGTGGGGGAAATGAGTGGAACTAGAGATGATTATACTAAGTAAAAATGTTTTTACATTTATGTGTGTGTGTATGTGTGTGTGTGTGTGTGTGTGTATGTGAAACGATGTATGTGTGAAGGTCAGAGAACAACATAGAGAGTCAGTTCTCTCCTTCCACCACGTAGGCTCTGGGAATTGATATGAATTGTTAGGCTGTGTGGCAAGGCCTTTATTCACCGCGCCATCTTGCTGGCCCATATTAAGTAAGAAGAGACTTGTCCAAGTCGATTGCTGGTTAGTGGATGTAATGTCAGATTTGAAGCCTGCAAAACAGAGGGCAGACCAGGGACCAATTTCTTGTCTCTCTCCTTCTTCCGTTCTGTGATTCTCAGGTGATTTACCCACTCACTACCATTTCCTACCTGGCAAACTCCCACGTACCACAGGGCTTTAGCTCCAAGTGACACCTATTCAGAGGGGCCTGGCGGATCACGGATTTAAAAGGACAGTCCTCATCTCTTCATCTTTGGTGTGTGCGTGAACATGTGTGTATGTGTGTGCATGCACAGGCACACACCCTTGCTTATATGCGTACTTGTGTGGAAATGGAGGTGCACATTTGTCACAGTGTGTATATGGTAGTCAGAGGATGCCTCAGGTTGCGGTCCTTATCTTCCATCTTGTTTGAGGCAGGGCCTCTTTTGCTGCTCACCAGAGTGGCCGGCCTAGAGTCTCAGGGATCTCTCTTCTCTCTGTCTCCTATTTTACTGCAGGAACACTGCAATTCTAGAATCACATTATCACACCCAACTTTACCTGGGACCTGGGGATTTGAACTCAGGTCCTCGGGCTTGTGCCGCTTATACTTTGCCTCCTGAACCATCTCCCCTTAAATTCCATTATCTGTTCACGGTTTACTTTGTGCCTTCCCTCCTTAGAATGTGAGCTTTTTGGCATGGCCAAGGCTGGGTGCTTAGATCACTGCTGAGTATTTTTTCCATGGCTGTTTTGAAAGGAGACCCTGGCCACTGCAGACATCCTGTGAGAAGGGGTATGAGTCACCCTGAATGGTGTGATTAGGAGCACAGGGTGATGGCGAGGATCTAGGGTCTCAGGGAAGAACACAGCAGTAAGGGTCTCCATGCTACAGACAGGAATAGGCCATCCCATACTGATTTTTCTTTTTTTTCGAGACAGGCTTGTAGCTCTGGCTGTCCTGGAACTCATTTTGTAGACCAGACTGGCCTCGAACTCAGAAATCTGCCTGCCCCTGCCTTCCAAGTGCTGGGATTAAAGGCATGCGCCACCACGCCTGGCCCTGTAAATGTTCTTACCACGTCACAATTTTTCTTTCTGAGTTCTTGTGTATGTGTAAGAGTTTGAAGGAAGGTATAGATGAGCATGAACCACATGGCTGGAGAAACAATCCAGGCTCAGAGTGAGAAGCCAGCACAGAAGGGCTCAGGAACCCAACCCGAGACACAATCACAAGGGGTCTGGCTGAGCCGAGGCCCCTTCCTTATGTGCGGGAAGAAAAATTGCCTGAGAAAGTTATTGGTTGTGACCTCAGGAGCCTGATTTCAGGGTCTGAGGGAGGAGGGCTGGAGTACAGAGCCTCTTCTGGTTATGAAAAGGGGCGCTGGGGGCCGACTCCTGGGCCTGAGAGAGGAGGGTTGTGGGCTGGACTCCCGGGTTTGAGGGAGGAGGAATGGATTGTGGACTCTGAGGGAGAAGAGCTGAAGTCCAGACTCTCAGGTCTGAGGGAGGAGGGCTGGGGCTGGACTCCTGAGTCTGAGGGAGGAGGTCTGAACCTTTCTTCTCTTTGAAGAGAGAACAAGGAGGAGCCCCACCCACTGTCCACCCTACTCTCCGGTCCTTCTACCCACTACGACTTCCGGTTGTGTGCAGTACAGGTAGCACTGAAACCGGACTCTCCACCCTCATTCCAGAGCAGAGTTTTTTCCTCCTTTCTTGGCAGCAAAGGAAAACCCCTCCCTCCCTCCCTCTTCTCTGAACTGTAGCTTTGGCTCCCAAAGTCAAGCGAGGCTCCCACCTGTGGCTAGCCTGACTCGGACACACAGGGTGGAGGTTGCGAGTGGCTACCTGGGAAACTCACCCGAGGAATCGCTCCCTGAAGATGCCTTTCCAGCCCCATGCCTGCTCATTCAGCCGTGGTGGGCCTCCAGTGAAGCTGATAATTCCCCGCTCTGTGTCCGCCCTGGTTCACTGTAGTTCGGGAGGTGGAATTTTCCTCTTTTGCATTGAGAGTTGTTCTGAAGTATCAAAAGTAGGGTCTTGATGTACCCTTGTCACCTTTCTTATCTCTACCCTCCCTCCCGACTCCAAACTCATACCCCTCCAACAAGGAAATCCTTCCAGGGGAGAAAAATCAAGCTCACAGCTAAGGGGAGCTATGGCTGGTTATCAGGGAGGGTGGGATCATGAAACAGGGACTGGGTATCAGAAGCATATGTCCACTTGAACACAAGAGAACTAGTTCATTCAGGACACAGCTCCCAGCTGGCCGTAGGCCTGAAATTCTGAGGCTGAGGCAGGATTGAAAATTTAGTGTTTGCCAAGATCCTGGACAACTTCATAAAAATAAATAAATGAGTTAGTAGGAGCATTACTTAGCAGAAGCACACCAGCCTAGAATCCCCCAGTGAGGGGCTGGGGTACGGTTCAGTGGTAGAGTTTGCAGGGGGGACCTTGGTTCCTCTCCCCACCTCTCTTTCTCTCTCTTCTCTCTGTCTTGGAGACAGGGTTTCTCTGTGTAGCTCTGGTTGTCCTGGAACTCACTCTGTAGACCAGGCTGGCCTTGAACTCAGAGATTCAGCTATCTCTGTCTCCTGAGGGGGATTAAAGGTGCACATCACCACCACCTGGTCATAATATTTTACTATTTTATATGTATGGGTGTTTTGTCTGTCTGTATGTATATACACCACATGGGTGCACACAGAGGCCAGAAGAGGGTGTTTGATCCAGATGGTTGTGAGCCACTATTTCAGGACTGAGAATTGAACCTGAGTCTCTGGATGAGCAACTAGTGCTCTTAACTGCTGAGCCATCTCTCCAGGCCTGAGAGAACCAACTTGTGAAGGATGTGCTCTGATCTTCACGTGTGCAGTATGCCAACACACACACACACACACACACACACACACACACACACACACACACACACNTAAGCAAACACATTAAATGGCAACAACCTTGTAAGAATGAAACATTGATGATATTAAACTAAAAACCGAACCAAACACTTGAGTACACAGCTTCACACTGAGGGAAACTCTCTCTCCAGGCAGAGATGAAGAGATGGTGTGAAGAGAGGCAGGCAGGGCCAGTTGTTCTCCGGGGTGGATAGGGAGGACATCCCAGGGTGGTGCCCGGAGTGATGACCTGGATTTTGAGGAATGTGCAGAGGATTCCCTGCGAGGGAAGGAAGTCCCTAAGGAGGCTGGTGGATGAAATTTGCAAAGGTGGTCAAGATGGGGACAGCTGTGACTGAAGGGCTCAAGTAGCTTTGGTCCCTGTGGCTGGGGATGTAGCTAAGTGGGAGAGCTTTCCTGGGGTCCAGCAGTTGGGGGCTGGGAGTGTGGTTCAGTGAGAAAACACTTGCCTAGACTCTAACAGCCAGGGTCTGGGGACATGTTGTTGTGGTTCGAGCATCTGCTTAGAATCTACCAATGAGAGACTGAGGCCATGGCTCAGCTATAGTGAGCCTGCCTAGTATGGGGAAGGTTCTGGATTCTATTGCTAGTACTAAAAGGGAAAGATTTCTTTTTCTTGTTTTTCGTTTTTGTTTTTGTTTTTTTGGATACAGAATTTCTCTGTGTAGCCCTGGCGGTTTAGATCTCACTCTGTAGACTAGGCTGGCCTTGAATTCACAGAGATCCACCTGCCTCTGCCTCCCAAGTGCTGGTGCCACTACCGCCTAGCTAAGAGGATTTTATCTATTCCTTGAGAATCTCATGTATGTACACAACTTCTTTTTTTTTCCCTTAAAGGTAAATTCTTACTGTGTTACTCTAGTTATTCTGGAATTCACACATGGGCTACCACCATGCTTGGCTGCATTTTGAACTTATCTGTCCTCACTCCCTCCCCTCGACTCCACCCAGGACCCACCAGCTTCTCTCCTTCCTGGCTTCAAGTCCTCTTATTTTATTATCATTAATAGCCTCTTGAGTTCAATCAGTGATCAGCACATGCCTCTACTTTAAGCCAGGCAGGCCTGAGAATCACACAAGGATGTTCACTACTAACTCAAGGCCAGGCCAGCCTGAGCTACATAATGAGTTCCAGGCCAGTCTGGGCCACAGAATGAGCCCTGTGTGCTCATCACTAGGTCCCTCACTCATGGTTAGTTCCTTATAGCAGCAGCCTGAGAGGGGGCAGGGAGCAGTCAGTACCCAGGATGCTGAGTGGAGCTTGGTGGCTCTCCAGAACCGGCCTGGCTGGCAGAGAGAGGTGACGGAGCAGGTTGGTGGCAGGAACTATTTGTTATTTGGGAGGGACAGAAGGTGAGGCCTGACTGAAACTGGAAGACTTGGCCTTCCCAGGAGGCCGGTAGCAGTGAGCAGTGGGGGTGGCCAGACCTCAGTGTGGCTTGGAGCAAGTGTGGGAGCTCTTTTTTTTTTTTTTTTTTAATTAAATTATTTTTTTTTTAACTTATTCACTTTACATCCTTTCCACTGCCTCTTCTTTTAGAACTCCTGACTTTCAGTTTCTTCCTCTCTAAAATGGGTGTAATTTCTAGCAACTGCCTCCACGGCTGCTAGGAGGGCCTCCCTGTGTGATTGATAAGACAGGTCATGGTTAAGTAAGTGCCGGGGTCAATGACAAAAAGCCAGCAGCAAACAGTTCAGTAGCCAAGGTGACATGAAGTGACGTGAATGAAAAGGTTCTGTTGGTAGGAAGTTCAGCACTCTGCTACTTGCTTTAATGGTTCCAGCCTCAGTTTCCCCTCCTGCTCCCTCCCTTCCCTTCCTTTTCTCCTTCCTTTCTGTTTTCTCCCCCCCCCTTTTTTTTGAGACCAAGTCTCTAGCACAGACTGACCTCAGATTTGCTGTGTAGTTGAAAATGACATTGAACCTCCGATCCTCCTGCCTCTACCTTCTGAGTGCTTGGATTGCACGGGTGCTGGAGTGTGCAGTGCTGGGCCTGCACCTAGGTCTTCGTACATACTAGACAGGTCCTTTACAACCCTAGGCCCTTGATCTGAACTTCTTTTTAAAGACTTTTTTTTTTTTTTTAGTTTTTCAAGACAGGGTTTCTCTGTGCAGTCCTGGCTGTCCTGGAACTCACTTTGTAGGCCAGGCTGACCTTGAACTCAGAAATCCACCTGCCTCTGCCTCCCAAGTGCTGGGATTAAAGGCGTGCGCTACCGCCGGCTTCTTTTTAAAGACTTTTAAAATGAACTCTTTGATTATGTTACACACATTTTGATCGCATTTACCCCCTAATCCTGCCTAGATGCACCTGCCCTTCCCTACCCACTGGACGTTATGATCGTCTTTCTCCCATCCATCAGGTCAACTTTATGCTACCAAGCATTCTTGGATGTGTGGCCTTCCACTGGAATGTGGCTGCCTGACTCTCCCTGTCGCCATCTATCAGATGCCAATAGTTCCTCCTCTAGGGTGGGACTTCACACCCATCTCCTATACTCATGCTGCTATTTGGTCTGGCTTGATCGTGCATGGGTCTTGGGCATGCTGACTTAATCGCAGTGAGTTCGTGCATGCAACTTACCTGTCCAGAAGACACTGTTTTCTTGTAGACATTCACAGCCTCTGGGACGTATATTCTTTTTTTGTGGGGTGGGGGTGGGGCGCAACCACTTTTCAACAATGGTCCCGGAGGCTTAGGAGGAGGTGGCATGACATAGATGTCCGGGTTAGGGCTGAGCTCTCTGTAGTCTCCTAGTCTTTGCGCCTTGACCAGTTGTGAGTCTCTACTTTAAATAGAAGTTTCTCTGTTGAGGGCTGAGAGATGCATTCTGTGTCTCCATACCATCTCTGAACTTTTTTGTTTGTTTGTTTGGCTGGCTTCTAACTCACAGAGATCTGACTGTCTCTGCCTCCTGAGTGCTGGGATTAAATATGTGTGCCACCACCCCTGGCCTGTGCTCTGAATTCTTTTTATGTCTACTCATCCAAGATGTTCCCTCTCCAAGTGTTTACTAAGCACTTATTCTATGCCAGGTATGTTCCAGGGATAGAGATTTAAATGAAACTGCGCAGGGTGGCTCTCCTTAAGTTCAGTGCTGGCAGGAGACACCCGCACATTCAGAAGACTCCAGATCTTATCATGCTGCTCAGAACACGACTTGAAACTTATAAAGTATTTGTTTCCAGAATTTTCCATTTGATGCTTTGAGCCAAAGGTTGATCTTGTGTGTCTGAAACTGTGGGTGGCAAGTCTGTGGGCAGGGAATGGACTACTGCATAGCTTTCATCTTGGGACTCAAGACGGCTGTTCCAACTGCTGCCAGCACAACTAGTTTCCAGCCAGGAAGAAGGGAGAAGAAGAAGAGGTAGAAAAAGAAGAAGAGGAGGAGGAAGAAGAGGAGGAGGAGGAAGAGGAGGAAGAGAAAGAGGAAGAGGAGGAGGAGGAAGAAGAAGAGGAGGGGAAGGAGGGGGAGGAGGGGTGGGTACTGTCTCAGTGCTAGCTCTAGTACCATGAACAAGGAGGGAAGAATAGATCCTGGGGTACAGTTAAACACATGTGGAGGTAGCTGATGCTGGAGCTGTTGCCCCTTTTCAGTCTATAGTCTGAATCTGAACCTGAAAAAAGCAGTTATGACAAAACCACACACACACACACACACACACACACACTCACACTCACACACACACACACTCACATGCACACATTCACTCATATGCACACAAATGTACACACACACACAAACACACACTCTCACATGCACCCGCACTCACGTGCATATACACATGCACACACTCACTCACATGCACACAAATGTACACACACACACACACTCACACACACACACTCACATACACCCACACTCACGTGCATACACACATGCACACATTCACTCACATGCACACAAATGTACACACACACACACGAATACACACACGAACATGCACCCGCACTCACATGCATACACACATGCACACACTCACTCACATGCACACACATGTACACACACACACAAACACAAACACTCACATGCACCTGCATTCATATGCATACATACATGCACACACTCACTCACATGCACACAAATGTTCACACACACACACACACACACACACACAAAGCAAAGTGAGCAAACAAACACCTCCCCTGTCATGGAACCAGTCACCTGCTGATGCCCTTTCATTGCTCAACATTTCTCTGTGGCCCCCCAGTACCCTCCAAGTCACAGACAAGCTTTGCAGCCTGGTCTTAAAGCCATAATCTAGGTCCTTTTTTTTGAGGACTGCAGCCTCATCTCTTCCATCTATGCAATGTCACCTCAAAATCAAGCTGCCACCTCCTTCCCACCTCAGATGCATCTCTGCGTCCTGCTTCTTGCCTAGTTCTTCTCACATTTGGAAGCACCCTTCCTGGCCAGTGGTGTCCTGCCTCCCTGCCGAGGCCTCCTCTGCCCTCTCTAGGTTTGCCCCAGCCTGTCTTTGCCCAGGCTCTGTGGTCCTGGCAGGCAACATCACCAACTCCCCCCCCCCACCTTCTTTTGTCTTTCTTCTTTCCATCCCCAGTCCTCCTTTCTCACCCAGCCTTGGTTCCTCCATCTCTCCCCTCCCTTCTTTTCTCTGGGTTACTGGAACATGAGTGGGCTGCTTGATGTGTGGTATGTTAGATTTATGAGGCAGCTTAAAGGGACAGGGTACTGGCCTCAACAGACTGGACTGTTTATTTCAAGCAGTCAGGGGCTGATACATCAGGAAAGGGGTCTGCCAAAAAGGGAAGGCGATACTTGGAGTTTATATTGGAGGTTTGGAACATGGGATGTTAACACAGCTTCAGGTAACCACATGCTAAGTCTGCAATTCCTCCTGGAATTGTTTGTCCTGACAAGGCTATTTTATGTTTAGAAGCTGCCTTGCCCCAGTTATCAGGATGTGGATCATAGTGGGAGACTGAGTTTGGCAACTCAGTGATGGGAAAAGGGTTGGAGTTTCAATATAGGGCCTTTGTCTGGGTCTGACAGAGTTTGTTCAAGGTTTATTCTAACAAGATATACTGATAAACAGAATATGCATTTTACCTGCTGTGGCCATGTAACAAATGACTTCATTACCCAGTAGCTTCAAACAAGGGCCTCTCTGGGAGCTGAGGATCTAGCTCAGTTGGTAGAGTGCTTGTTCACCACTCATGTACAAAGCCATGGATTTGATTCCCAGTACTGTGTTAAATAGGTAAGTTTTCCTAGCACTTAGAATGCTCAGTCAGGAGCCACAGTGTTAGCATGTTAACATTTCTAGGCTCCACCCAGCAGTTACCTAGCAACAGTCAGGTATGAGAGCCTGGCTTCCTATAAAAAAACTGGGCTTTCTGGAGCTCTGACTCCCACTTCTGATCTCTCCCCCTCCTGTCTCTACTCCTTTTTCAACTCCCCTTCCTATGCCCCCAAATAAACTCTATTTTATACTAGACCCATTGTCTGGCTGGTACCTCAAGGGTGTGGGATGCCTCAGCATGGGCTGACTAAGGCACCCCCTCCTGCTGCATCATACCTTGTTTTACAAAACATATCACCCAGCACGGTACAAACCAAATGTGGTGGGTAGAGTGGGGTGGAGGCAGGAGAACTGGGAGTTCAAGGTCATCCTCAGTTACACAGGGAGTCTGAGCCACACTTTCAAAAACAAGTGTTGGAGGTGGAGGGAGGAAGAAAGGAAAGGAGAGAGAGAAAGGTAGGGAGGAGGTGAGGGAGGGCAGGAGGGACTGAGAGACCTATGCTGGGTGACTTGAAGCTTCTGCCCTGGGAAATCAGAGGACTACGGGGGACACTCTCAGCACCTGGGACAGCACCCAGTGTGCACCAGTGTCTTCTCGACAACCTCAACCTTGGCAAAGGGTGCACAGTCAACCTGAAATGCACAGAGACATTCCATCCACCTTGGGTGTGTCTGGGAATTGGGTAGGAGGCCTTCAAAGGCAGGACTTTGCTTGCATCTTCCTCTTCGCAATAACCCCGTTCCTAGGCAGCCCATGTTCTGGAACTCACTATGGAACAGGTTCTTGTAACACAAATGCCTTCTTGACATTTTTTTTTTTTCCCCCAAGTTGCATGGTAGGGACTGGCAAACTGTGGCCCTCTGCTTGCTTTCTAAATAAAGCTTTATTGCAACATAGATGTAGTGGTTTGTTTGTGCATCGTCTGTGGCTGCTTCCTGCTTCTGTGGAGGAGTGGCTGCAATCCTAGGGCAGTTGAGAGGACTAAGAGCTGCCTCAGTAGGAGTCTGTCCTAGGAGTAGATGATTTTAGGTTGAATGCACTCAAGATTGTCCTCAACTACATAGTGAGTTAGAGACCAGCCTATACTACAAGAGTCCCTGTTTACAAACAAACAAACAAACAAACAAACAAACAACAAAACCAAGAATGTAGCACCCACTGTGGCTTTTCTGCTTGACTTCTTACCATCTTCTTAGTCAGATGAAACACCATGATCAAAGCAAGTTGGAGAAGAAGGATTTATTTGACTCACATGTCCATATCATGTTCATCATCATAGGAAGTCAAGACAGGAACTCAAACGGGGCAGGGACCGAGAGGGAGGAGCTGATGCAGAGGCCGTGGAAGAGTGCTGCTGGCTGGCGTGCTCTCAACATTCTTATCTTCTAAGCTTCCACAGAGCAGCCCACTAAGCTCTCAACACTCAAAGGCTTTTCTAGCCCAGAGTTCCAAGGTCCTTTCACAATCCTCCCTGAAACACACGACCAGGTCTGTCACAGCAACACCCAACTCCAGGTGCCAATTTTCCATCCATGGTCTTTCCAGGTCCATTGCTTCACTGTCATTTGGATCCTATTTCTTCAGGATTCTGGCACACACTGAAATCCAGCCTCTCGGACTGAACAACTTCTGAATTCTTTGGTCATTGGTAGACAGCCATTGTTGGACTAGCTGGATCACAGCCTGTAATCCATTCTAACTATCTTCTTCCTCCCCAACTTGCTTTTGGTCATGGTGTTTTATCGTAGCAATAGTAACCCTAACTAGGACACCTCCTCACATTTGTGGTAGATGAAGGCTCTCAGACACTTGAAAAACACTCTTTCTAAATGAAAAATTATTTATTTGTCTTATGTGTGTGAATGTGTGAATGTTGTACCTGCTTGAATTGTCTCTGAGCCATTTTTTTGTGCAGTGCCTGGGAAGGTCAGAAGAAGGTGTCTGAACCACTGAAACTGGAGTTACACATGGTTGTTGGGTGCTGGGAACTAAACCTGGACCCTCTGCAGGAGCAGCAAGTGCTCTTAACCACTGAGCTACCTTTCCAGTCCCAGGAGAATTACCCTTTACTGTTACTGCCAGGGAAACTGTGGTAAGGACTGAATTCAGTAACTGTGTTTGGAACACAAGAGGTGCTAAATAATCGTTGCAAGAAGTTGTGAATGAGCACTCACAAGCGCACACTAAGGCCAGTTGTTCTTTTTTTTTTTCTTTTGGAATGACCAATCATCTCCTAAGTATAACTTCTTACAAAGGGAATGTCTGGGTCAATAGTATACACGGATCATCCCGTGACAGGTGCCTGACTAGACTTTCAGGAACACCAGATAATTGACTCCCACCAACAGGGAGTTTCCCCTGATCCTTGCCAACACTGAATATTTATCATAATTTTCAATGTTGCCAATCTGATGATTGAAAAATATTATCTCCTTGTCACCTTCATGAAGACAAATCAGATGTCAAGTGTGCTGACATTTTCTAGCGACAGGATGCATTTGCCCACTGTTTATAGCTTTTTTCCTAACTTCCCTTCTTTTCCTTCCTTCCTTCCTTCCTTCCTTCCTTCCTTCCTTCCTTCCTTCCTTCCTTCCTTCCTTCCTTCCATCTGTTTGTCTGTCTGTCTTCCTTTCCTCCCCTCCTGCTTCTAGACACTAACACTTCAGTATGTTTTAAATATATTATTCTTTCCTTTTGGTGTATAAGTGTGTGGGCACATACATGTCGTGGTGGAAGGTCAGAGGACAACTTTTGGGAGTTGGTTTTATCTTTCCACCATGTTCTAGGAATCAAACACAAGTTGTGGAGCTTGCGTGACAAGTGCCTTTACCCCACGCGCCATCTCACTGTTGTTTTAAAGCCAGTATCCTTCTTTCTCTGCAAACCCAATGGTACAGGTCTCAGTTTCCTCCCTCAGACCCCAAAGTCCACACCTCAGACTTCCTCTCTTGAACACAAGAGTTCAAATCTACCCTCCTCCCTCAGACTCAGGAATCTATACTTCACCCTCCTCCCTCAGGCCCAGGGTTCCAGGCCTTCTTCCCTCCTTCACAAGGCCTATGCAGAAAGTGCTGTCATTAACTATTATTTAGAGGAGAAAAATCATGGTTCATTCTACAGGGTCTCAATGTCTGGAAATGGAAATGTTACCAAACTATCTATTTATCTATCTATCTATCTATCTAATTTATTTATTTTCTTCCTCCCAGATAGTATTCCTCTGCATGGATCTGGCTGTCCTAGAACTCCCTCTGTAGATCAGGTTGGCCTCAAACTTATGGATTTGCCTGCCCCTGTCTCTGTAATGCTGGGATTAAACGCGAGCACCAACACCACCCGGCTACTATTTTATTTTTCTCTCTCCTCTTCTCTCCTCTTCTCTCCTCTCCTCTCCCCTCCCCTCCCCTCCCCTCCCC
>NC_034608.1:1392096-1396785 GCF_900095145.1 Mus pahari | reverse complement strand
AGCCCAACTTCAGGACGCCTTTGGATTGGTTGAGTGTGACGACATTTGATCTGGTAGCTGACACACCTGTCAATCTCGGCCGCGCCCCATCTCCAGAAACTACGTTTCCCAGCATTAAGTGCGCCGTGGGCCTACTTCCTAAAGCCCCGCCCCCACATCTGGTCACGCCCCAAAGCCGGGTTCTGTTGGCTGTATGCTTCCACTTTCACGCTACTCGAGCGCACGTGGGTTCCTGGGCAGCGCGTTCGTCCGCGGAGTGGCCTGGAGTGCAGACCCACCGACACCGTGTTCCCCAGTCTGGAATGAACCGCTTTCTGCTGCCGGTGTCCGTAGTGGGCACGGTGATCGGCGGCACCGTGCTGCTCAAGTGAGTCTGCGCGTCTTCTCTGCGCGCTTGGTGGTAGGCTTGCGGCAGGGGAGTGCCGAACAAGGCCGGAGAAGGATCCCATGTCCTAGGTCCTCGGACGAATTCTTCCCGTTCATCCACTAGTACGGCTTTTCCGGGACGAGGAGGGCGGGTCACCTCTTCAAGGTCACCTAGGGAGAAGGGGTGGAGCATTGATCTTGTGCTCATTTTATCTCTGGACCACTCTACATTTTCTCTACCCTTTCCTCTTCGCCCAGCCTGTTTGCCTCCCCTTCCTTCCTTTCTTCCCTTTCCTTTCCTCCCCGCGTCCTTCTTTCCTTCCTTGCGGTTTTTCAGACTGGGTCTCACTATGAAGCCTTGGCTGGCCTGGATCTCGTTACGTAGACCGGGTTGATTTTGAATTCTTGAGACCCACCTGCCTCTGCCTCCTGAGTGCTGGGACTAAGGACATGTGTGTCTGCCACCGCTAACAGCTTACATGAGGTTTTTTTTTTTTTTTTTTTTTTGGCCTACATGTATGCATATGCTATGCTTTCGGAGATTAAAAGATGTTAGATCCTGTGGGACACTGGAGTTACTGTGAGTCACCATGTGGGGTGCTGGGAGCTGATCCTGGGTCCTTTGAAGAGCAACGGTGCTCTTCCTGCTGAGACATCTCTCCAGCTTCTTCTTTTTTTTTTTTTTTGGTTTTTTGAGACAGGGTTTCTCTGTATAGCCCTGGCTGTCCTGGAACTCACTTGGTAGACCAGGCTGGCCTCGAACTCAGAAATCCGCCTGCCTCTGCCTCCCTAGTGCTGGGATTAAAGGCCTGCGCCACCAGGCCCGGCCTCTCCAGCTTCTTGATGTATACACATCCGCTTTCCACTCAAGTTCTCCAACTTCCATGGACTCCTTCTGACACATGCTCCTTCCAACATCGAGCATTCTGTCTGTCTGTCTGTCTGTCCATCCGTCCATCTATAGACAAGGTAGCATGTAGCCAAGGCTGGCCTTGAGCTTGCTCTGTAGTTGAGGATGATGACCTTAAATTCCTGGTATTCCTGCCATTGCCTCCCGAGTACTGGGCTTGCAAGTGTGTACCACCACTTCTGGTTATCGTCTTTTGTTTTTATAAAACTATAAATAAATGATTGTTACCTCTTGGAGATGTCCCAACGTATAATCCTTTTCTGGGGCCATGACGTGTGTTTGGGTGCTTTGGTGATGGATGTGAGCCTACAAGAGTGGTTTGCCTCAGCTTGTAAAGCACGAGGCAGACAGAATTCACTGTGCTGTTTCTCACCTTCAGGGACTATGTCGCTGGTGGGGCTTGTCCCAGCAAGGCCACCATACCTGGGAAGACCGTTATCGTGACAGGAGCCAACACAGGCATCGGGAAACAAACTGCTTTGGAGCTGGCTAAAAGAGGTTAGAACAGCGCCTGCTCTGGGGTTTGAAGAGTTATGTGCACGCTGTGGTGTGTGGCAGCCTTGTTTACAATACCTCCAAGGCAGAACATTCCAGGCATCGATTCGCAGACAAACAAGCAGAATATGGCTCATCCCCTCAGTGGAATATTACGATGCTTTCAGAAGGCAAGGACTTCAGACATGCTCCTGTGTGGTGATTCTACAGGGTGTTGTGCTAAGTGAATAAAGGTGCACACACACACACACACACACACACAACGACTACATAATTTTGTTAGTTAGAGTCACATTCTTAAAAAAAAGCCAAAACCAAAACTGTTTTTATTATGTAGTGTGTGTATTTGGGGTGGAGTGGGGTTTGAGTTTGCCATCATTTGTATGTGTGTGTGTATGTGTGTGCGTGTGTGCGTGTGCGTGCGTGTGTGTGCGTGTGCGTGTGTGTGCATGTGCGTGTGTGCGCGTGTGTGTGCGTGTGTGCATGTGTGTGCGTGTGCGTGTGTGTATGTGTGTGCGTGTGCGTGCGTGTGTGTGCGTGTGCGTGCGTGCGTGTGCGTGTGCGTGCGTGCGTGTGCGTGTGTGCGCGTGCGTGTGCGTGTGCGTGTGTGTGCGCGCGCGCGTGTAGTTCAGAGGACAACTATGGAGGCTGGTTTTCTCCTTCTACTATGTAGGTCCTGGCATTGAACCCTGGTCCTCAGGCTTAGCAGTAAGTGCTAGAACCTGTTGAGCCAATTGCCAGCCTCGGTATTTGTCTATCTTTATATGTTTGCTCTGTGTGTATGGGGGGAGATGGGCGCACACATGCATATGCATGCACACGCTTGTGGAGGACAGAGGATAGCCTCTGGTGGCATTTCTCAGAATAACAGTAGCACATTCCCATACATCCTTCAAATGTTCCCGTCTTCCCACACGCCTTTAAAATATTTTCATGACACCTCCTCTTCCCCCAAATCCCCTAGCTCCAGGAAACCGGCATCTTTCTCTCTTTGTGGATTTACCTGTTCTGGGCATTGCATATAAATGGAAGCATGTGTGAATTTTGTGTCTGACTCACTGAGTGTAGAGTTTCAAGGACCATTCACCTTGTCATATGTCAGTGCATCACTACATTTATGGCTGAATAGTATCCTATTGTATGGATAGACTGCAGTTGGTTTATGTATTGATTAGTGGGTGGACATTTGCTACTGTGTGTGTGTGTGTGTGTGTGTTGGGGATTGAACCCAGGGTGTCTTGTTTGCAAGGCAGGTGGTTTACTACTGAGCCACACCCCAGCCCCTCGCCGGGTTATTCTAGGCAGGTGGTCTACCACAGAGCCATGCGCCAGCTTCTCATGTGGGGGATTGTGGACCCTCTACCACTGAGCCACACCCTCAGTTCTTCACTGGGGGATTCTAGGCAGGTGCTCTGCTGCTGAAGGACATCCTCAGCCCTGTTTTGGCTTTTTTGATACAGGTTCTTACCAAGTTGCCCAGGTGGGTCTTGAACTTACTTTGTAACGTAGGCAGGTCTTGAACTTGCAATCCTCTTGCCTCAGCCTCCAGAGTCACTGCCCTTTCAGGTCTACACCATCAAGCCTGGTAGTAGTTGAGTTTGCATCTTTTGGCTTTTGATGATGTTACTGAGAACACTTGTGTGCCGGTTTACGGTAGGCATATGCTTTCATTTCTGTTGGATAGATGTGTAGGCTACGTGTGTTCTCTTCTCCTGTTCCAGGAGGCAACGTCATTCTGGCCTGTCGTGACATGGAGAAGTGCGAGGCGGCTGCAAAGGACATTCGAGGAGAGACCTTGAACCCCCGTGTACGTGCCATGCACCTAGACTTGGCTTCCCTCACGTCCATCCGAGAGTTTGCAAGGAAGATCATTAAAGGTAGGCAAGAGGGCATTGACTTTTCCAGCCAGCGTTCGTAACTTTAGGAACCTAAAGCCTGTAAGCTCTAGAGCAGAGGCCGGCCGGCCAACGGGGTCCGCTGGCGAAGTGCAGTTGCTGCCTGTTTTTCTGTTCTCTTCATAAGATCAGCTAGCTGTGCCTGCTGGTGAGAGTCCATCATGATCTGGCTTGTGGACTGTTGGCACTCTCTCAAAGTAGGAGGGAGCAGTGGTTTGAGTGAGAATAACCGACCTAGGCTCACGTGTCTGAATGCTGGTGTCCCGTTGTTAGGACTGTTTGAGAAGGATTTGGAGGTGTTACCACTTTAAAAAAACATTAAAAGATTAATATTTTTATTAATTTATTTTTTTGAGACTGGGTCTTACTGTGTAGCTCTGGCTGGTCTGGAACTGTCTATGTAGATGGGTTGGCCTAGAACTCACAGAGATCCACCTGCCCCTGTGTCTTGAGTGCCAGGATTAAAGGCTTACACCACCACACCTGTCCCTGTCCCAATCTTAACTCATTATGTCACACACAACATCTCCCTGGGTCAGGAGTTCAACATGCTTCTTGAAAAGGTTTTGTTTTGTTTTTTTTTTTTTTTTTTTTGAGACAGGATCTTATGTATTATCTAAACTGCTCTTAAACTCAAAATCCTCCTGCCACAGACTCCTGAGAACTGAGCTTACAAGTGTGCACTACCATGCCAACTAACACAGCTTCTTGTTCCTTTTATTTTCCCCGTGTTAGCAATAGCACTTAGGACCTTGTGAATGCCAGGNTAAAGACTGCTGCTGAACCACACCCCCAGCCCTTTACTAGTTAATTTTAGGCAGGCACTCTACCATTAAGCCACACCCCCAACCCCTCAGTAGGCGATTTTAGGCAGTGCCCTACTGTTCCCTCACAGGGAGACTCTAGGCAAATGCTTTACCCCTGAGCTCCATTCTCACTTAGTCCCATGACATCCTTTTGGGAGTTCATTGCAGAGTAGATCCTGACTCTGCAGGATGAAGGATGGACCAAGTGGTGGGGATG
>NC_034608.1:1389990-1390996 GCF_900095145.1 Mus pahari | reverse complement strand
AGAGGCCAGAAGAGGGCCTGTGGAACCATGTGGATGACTGTGAGCCTCCATGTGGGAGCTGAGAATCAAACTCAGGTCCTCTGGAAGAGCTGCCAGTGCTCTTAACCTCTGAGCCATCTCTCTAGCCATTTGTTAACTTTTAAGTTATATTTACTGTTATCTGTCTGTCTGTCTATCTATCTATCTATCTATCTATCTATCTATCTATCTATCTATCTATCTATGTATCATCCATCTAGCATTTCTGGGTGCAGATGTGCCACAGCACACATATGGAGATAAGAGTACAATTTGCAGGAGCATTCAGTGCATGTGTGCACATGCGTGCATACATTTGCCACAGTGTATGTGTGGAGGTCAGAGGGGTTGGTTCTTGGCTTCCATCGTGTGGGCTTTGGGGCTTGAACTCAGGAAGTCAGGCTTGGCAGCAAGTGCCTTTCCCTCCTCAGCCATCTATCTCCATTGCCTTTTTAAAAAACGTTTGAGACTGACTTTCTGAGCTGTGCTGGCCTTGAACTTGTATGTAACCTTTCTCAGTGTCCTGAATAGCTAGGATTACCACCCTTCAGCAACCACTTCTGGCTTTTTTCTTGATACGTATGTTTTACATTATTCGTTGTGTGTGTGTGTGTGTGTGTGTGTGTGTACACGTGTGCATGCCTGTCCGTGTGTGCCATGGCGTCTGCAAGCACTTTTCCTTGCTGAACCGTTTCTCCGGGCCATTTGTTCCCAGTACAGCTACCTCTGGTGAGTTCGTTTTTTAAAAAACGTTTCGTTGCTTTTAATTATTTGTATCTCTGTGGGTGTGTGAACCTGAGTGTTTTGGATCCCTCTTCCCGTGTAGCGGGGGTTGCAGGAGATTGTGAACTACCTGATGTGGGTGCTGGGAATCAAATTGAACTTGTGTCTTCTGCAAGAGCAGTGTGTACTCTCAGCTAGCCTCTTTAGTTCAAGAGGGTTTATTTTTATTTTTTAAAAATAAAATCACTGGGCCAGGTGTGGTGGC
>NC_034608.1:1384437-1385544 GCF_900095145.1 Mus pahari | reverse complement strand
TCTTTCTTTCTTTCTTTCTTTCTTTCTTTCTTTCTTTCTTTCTTTCTTTCTTGATTCATTGTGTATGGGTGTTGCCTACATGTATGTCTGTGTACCACGTGCATGCCTGGTGCCCTCTGAGGCTGGAATTGGGATGGATTGTGAGCAGAGCAGCCATATGGGTGCTGGGAATTGAGCCCNAGTCACTTGGGAGAGCAGCCAGTGTTCTTAACTGCTGAGCCATCTCTCCAGCCCTGATTGCAATTTTTTATGGCCTCTTATTTTTCCATTGCATGTCTCTGTCACATTTTGTTTAATTTTTTTTTTTCTTCAGCCAGGTGGTGGTGCATGTCTTTAATCCTAGCACCAGGGAGATAGAGGCAGGTGTATCGTTATGAATTCCTAGGTCAGCATGGTCTATATAGCAAGTTCAGACTGTCCAAGGCTGTGTGTAGTGAGTCCCAGTGTCTCTCTCTTTTTCTAAAGACTTACTTATTACATATGCAGCATTCTGTCTGTATATATGTCTGTAGGCCAGAAGAGGGCACCAGATCTCATTATAGATAGTTATGAGCCACCATGTGGTTGCTGAGAATTGAACTCAGGACCTCTGGAAGAGCAGCTAGTGCACTTAACCTCCGAGTCAACTCTCCAGCCCTGGTCTCAGTCTCAACTAAAAAAATAAAATTAATTTAACTTTGAGAATTTCATAATACATAAAATAAAATATGACTTTATTTATCCAGTATTTCTCTCTGACTCTACCCATATCCCCTGGATCATGCTCTTGTCCCAATTGCATCTCATTTGAGACCTAGGCTGGCNTTGAACTTGTATCTAAAGATGACTGTGAACATCTGGTCCTCCTTCCTCCACTTTCTAGGTGCTGGGATTGTAGGTAAATGGCATTTAGCCTGGTTTTTGTTTGTTTGTTTGTTTCTCAGAATACAGGGTCTTGGTATCACATTTTCTTTATCTGTTCATCTGTTGACGATCATCTAGGCTGACTCTATTTTCTGGCCATTGGACTCATTGTGGCGATGAGCACACATNAGAAGGTGTCTCTGTGGTCCCTTGAGTCCAGGGGAGGTAGAGCTGGGCCATATGGTGGTCCAGTGTAGAAAAGTC
>NC_034608.1:1382880-1384015 GCF_900095145.1 Mus pahari | reverse complement strand
ATGAGAATGGCCCCCATAGGCTTATATGTTTGAATGCTTGGCTTCCAGTTAGTGGAACAGTTTGGGAAGGACTGAGAGGTGTGGCCTTGTTGGAGGAGGTACGGGGCAGGGCATGAAAAGCTTTCAGATCCTTCTTTGACACCATGCNTGACTACCTGCCACCATGAATACCACAAACCAACTCTCTAAAACTAGTCAATCCCCCAATTAAATGCTTTCTCTTCTGAGTTGGTTTGGTCAGGGTGTGTTTTCGCAGCAGAAGAGCAGTCACTAAGACACTGGGCTTGGTGTCCCACACCTTTCTGAGAGCTGGCTTGGCAGCTCTAGTGGAGGAGCACAGACACTCACACTCCCATTGGAAGGTAGAAAGAAATCGACTTCAACCAAGTGTGCAGCTTCTGGATGTGTGTGGAGCACTGAGGGTGGATTGGGATGCCTGCAGTGACAGATGGGTCAGCTGAGATCATTATTGATGACAGATGTCCCAGCCAGCTTGCGCTCCCATCCTCACTTCCTGCTAGGCCTGAGATTGATCCCTGAGACCTACATGGTAGAAGGAGAAAACCAACTCCTGAAGAACACATGCGTGCTGTGACACATGTACCCACCCCTTCCCAAATACATTACACTTNAAAAAAAGAAAAACCAACTGAACCTAAATCTAAAGTTATTTTTTTCTCCTCAGAGAACAAAACAACTCCAAACAAAACAACAAAGTGGGTGGGGATCTAGAGGAAGAGGAGGATTATACTACAGCTGCGAGTGAAAAAATAAAATAGTGGGTCTGGAGAGATAGCTCAGTGNTTAGGAGCACTGGCTGTTCTTGAAAAGGACCTGGGTTTGGTGTTCCTCACACTTGTCATGGCTTCTTACAGACATGTAGCTCTAGTTCCAGGGGATCCACTGCCCTCTTGTGGTCTCCACGGGCACCGCATGCATGTTTTGCACAGGCACACATACAGACAAAAACACTCATACACATTAAGAAGAGAGAGAATAATTACCACGAGGAAAAATATTTTCTTGTTGTCCTTCATCTAGGGCATTTTCTATTGACAAATTTGCTGTTGGACAAGCTGAAGGCCTCGGCCCCATCGCGCATCATCAATCTCTCGTCCCTGGCTCACGTTGCTGG
>NC_034608.1:1373413-1380045 GCF_900095145.1 Mus pahari | reverse complement strand
GCCCCAGCGATCTGTCCGTCTCTGCCTCCTCAGCACTCCCTGGGGAAGGCAAGCGTGTGCCACCACGGACACGTGTTCTGACCTGTATTCTGGGCATCAAACTCAGGCCCTCCTGCTTTTGCAGCAAGCTCTTTAACAACTGAACTATCTCCCCATCGCTCACCACCGATGTTTCTATTTTTCCCAGGCACTGGTGTGACGGTCAACGCACTGCACCCTGGCGTGGCCAGGACAGAGCTGGGACGACATACGGGCATGCACAACTCTGCCTTCTCCGGCTTCATGCTTGGTGAGTCCCTTCCAGCTTGGTGTCCCTCTCAGAGCCTGTCTCTCCTGGGGATTGGAGACTTCCTCTTAGAGCCTGTCACTTTACATCTTTTGATTCTCTGACTGGGTTTCACTATATATTTCTGACTGGCTTGGAACTTGTTATGTAGGCCAGGCTGGTCTTGAACTCACAGAGATCTGTTTTCCTCTGTCTCCTGAGTGTTGGGATTAAATAAATGTGCCATCACGTGTGACAATTTTGTTTTTCTCAACATGGCCTTATCTAGTCTAGGCTGGTCTTGAACTTCTGATCTTCCCACCTCCTGAGTGCTAGGGTTACAGGTGTGTGTCACCACACCTGGCTGCTGGCTTTACCTCCCCCATGTCTTCCTTGGGTAGAAGGTCATTGTTCTGTGTGGTTCTGGCCTCGGATCAGCCAAAAATGAGCTAGAGCCCCATTGATGAGTAAGAAAACTGTCTTAGAGGATATATCTTGACTCCCGGAGTCAGGCTGTGCACGGGGTAACCCTGGCTTCATTCAAAACTAAGTGACTCAGGAAAATGTGCCTCCCAGTCCTTTTTTTTTTTTTTAAATCTATCTATCTATCTATCTATCTATCTATCTATCTACCTATCTATTTATCTTTATTTACTTATTTATTTATTTAATGTAAATATGAGTACACTGTAGCTGTAATGATGGTTGTGAGCCATCATGTGGTTGCTTGGAATTTGAATTCAGGACTTCGGCTCTCTCCAGCCTAAAGATTTATTTATTATTATATCTAAGTATACTGTAGCTGTCTTCAGACGCACTAGAAAAGGGGATCAGATCTCATTATGGATGGTTGTGAGCCACCATGTGGTTACTGGGAATTGAACCCAGGACCTTCGGGAGAGCAGTCAGTGCTCTTAACCGCTGAGCCATCTCTCCAGCCTGCACCTCCCAGTTTTAATAGCCTCTTACTGTATAGACCAGGTTTTGATCCTCCTGCCTCTGCTTCCCGAGTGCTAGGATCACAGACATGCCTCACCATGCTTGTTGAATTGAGTATTAGTGTCAGGTCCATGACGGGACTACCCTCACTGTCACTGGGAAAACGAGCCGAGTATGCCCATAAATTGGTCTGCTCAGTGTCTGGCCAAGAATCTAGTCTGACCCACAGCCAAACGTTAGGTGGAGAGAGCTTCCATTGGAAAGCTTCATGGGATCCCTTCTCTTGAAGCTTGGGAATCCCAGAGAAGAGGGGGAGAGAGAAGTGTAGGAGCCAGCAGGATTGAGAACACCCGGAGAACAGGACCCGCAGAGTCAGCTAAGTGTCTCATTCACAGGGACCGAAGCAGCTATCACCAAGCCTGCACGGGTGTGTGCTAGGTCCTCTGTGTATGTTGTGGTTGTGTAGCTCAGGGTTTTGTGGGGTCTTTTTCCTCCTACTGGGTTGCCTCACCAGCCCCTGACATGTGGATTTGTGCCTAGTCTTAGTGTGTCTTGTTATGCTGTGTTCAGTTGGTATCCCTGGGAGGCCCACTCTTTTCTGAAGGGAAACCGAGGAGGAGCGGATCTGAGGGAGAGGGAAAGCAGGAAGGGAAACTGGGAGGAGTGGAGGGAGGAGAAACTGCGGTTGGGATGTACTGTATGAGAGAAGAAGTACAAGAATGTAGTCTGAGTCAATAGAGCACCGTGACAGGTATTTATAATGTCTGAGAGTCATTTAATGGGCATGTATTAAGAATTTTAGCATGAGAATACCACAAAAATTGAGGGCAGAGATGTAGCTCAGTTGGCGAACTGCCTGGCTATCTTTCTGCAGCTCTGGGTTTGATCTCTAGCACCACAAAAATAAAAATCAAACACACTGGGATATGCCTGCCAGCACTCTGGAGAGAGAGGCAGGAGGGTAAGAAATTTAAGTTCATCTTTGGCTGTATAGTGAGTGAGTTCAGGGGTAACCTGGACTACACAGGCCCCTGCCTAAGAAGAACGAAGATTATTTCCAGGAACAATAAATAGAATAGGACAAAATGTGCTTTCATTTTTCTGGGAACACTCAGGGAAACTTCCTATAGGAGGCTGCTTTTGGATTCATCCCTCCTTTCGGGAGAATTTGTGGGAGTGTTGCCTGGGACGGGCCCTCTAGGTAAAGGGCACTGCAGACACAAAGGCCTGGAGGTAGGGTCTCTGGGACTTCAGGGCAGCCTCCAGCCTTGGGGGTTTTGGGTTCCCCGAGGGTGGAGCGGGGGATTTTTATTTTTTTATTTTTTTGACTGTTCTGTGGTTGGTTGTAGGCCCCTCCTTCTGGCTGCTGTTCAAGAGTCCCCAGCTGGCGGCCCAGCCCAGCACATACCTGGCTGTGGCAGAGGAGCTGGAGAATGTGTCGGGGAAGTACTTTGATGGACTCAGAGAGAAGGCTCCATCTCCCGAGGCTGAGGTCGAGGAAGTAGCCCACAGGCTTTGGACGGAAAGTGCCCATTTGGTGGGCTTGGCCATGGCTCATGGGTCCCCTGGGAGAGGACATGCCATTCCCAGATAACCTTCAGAGATCCAACTGGAGCTGCATCACCAAGACTGCTGCTGGCCATGCCCTCATCATCCTCTAGGGGCAGTGTTGCATTATTGGGCTCTCAAGACTTTGGCTGCTGACTGCCATGCCTTCATCATCCTCTAGGGGCAGTATTGCACTGTTAAAACTCAAGACTGTGGATGCTGACTGCTATGCCCTCATCATCCTCTAGGTGGTAATGTTGGTCCTAGCACTTATTGTTAGCTGGCTACATTGAGTTGGACCACAGGTAGGCACTGGCTCAGGGGATGGCAGGTCCATGTACTCCGTTGGTTACCGGGGAGATGGTCCATCAGGTGCCTCCCTTAGGAATCTAAAAGGGGAGGCTGGTAGAGGAGCCAGTCGCTCTGGTTATGTCCAAAGACAGTGGACACCAAAGCTGCTGTGGTGGACTGATTGGTCTACTGTTAAAGAGCAAGTATAGCTATAGATTTTTGTGGGCCCTTATATACTCCTGCCTCCTCTCTGACTTGGCTGTTGTTCTTGTTTGCTTTCTGTTGCCGTGATAAAAACCATGACTGAAATCAACTGGGGGAGAAAAGGGGCTTATTTAACTTACAGGTTATAGTTTATCGTGGAAGAGGGAAGCCAGGGCAGGAACTCAGGACAGTAACTCGAAGCAGACACCAGTGGAGGTGTGTCATGGGGATGCGTCAGGTACCTTTCTTTTATTTTTATTATTATTATCTTTTTTATGTTTTTTTACAGAGAGGGTCTCACTTTGTAACTCTGGCCTTCCTGGAACATGCTATGCAGACCAGACTAGCCTTGAACTTACAGAGATCTGCCATGCCTGGGATTAAAGGCATGCATTACTATGCCTGTCCCAGGTACCTGTGCAAGCCTACCTGCCCAAGGATGGCACCATCCACAGTGGGCGTCTACCTCCCACATCAGCTAGCAATCAAGAAAATGCTCCACAGACAACCCCCCCCCCCGGGGCAGTCTGGTCTAAGCAGTTCTTCAGGTGAGGGTCTGTCTGTGTTCTCTAGGTATATCAGGTCGACAACCAAATGAACCAGACAGCTCTTGATTGCAAACTGCAGAGGGTCACTGCTCCCTCAGGGATGGTGTGGGCCTGAAGCTCTCACCCGACTCAGAAAGGGCAGCTGTGGACACCTTGTGTACTGGACAGTGGCTGTGATCCAGTGGAAACCCTGGCACAGGCCCTGCCTGTTAGCCCCGAACCGCTCAGGACAGAATGGGATGGAAAGCTGCTAGCTGCTGACTAGAAAACCAGCGTGACCTAGGATCAGGATCTCCAATTCCTGTGTAATTTTAACCTTAGACTCCCAAGCTTGTTGTTTGATTACAATTACATGTCAGGGGTAGTGGCACACATCCGTAACTCCAGCACTTAAGAGGGAGAGGCAGGAGGATCACGAGTTCAAGGCCATCCTCTGCCAGCCTCGGCTATACGAGATCCTGTTAAAACAAGGTAAAACTGAGAACTCTCCGAACAGCTGAATCATAGATTTAAAATAAAAACGTTTATTTAGAGTGTGAGTGTGTATGTACAGGTATGTGCACATGCCCTTGTATATGCATTACATGATGGAGGTCAGAGGACAACCTGTGGGAATCTGTTCTCTCTTTGTGAGTCCCTGAGGATCCAACTCAGTTTGTTAGGCTTGGTAGCAAGGGCCTTCCCTCTGACCCGTAGTGGCAGCTCTGAGTCATAGGTTTTATTTTATCCTTTCTATATGGAATTTATCGCACATAGAACTTGCTATTTATTCCTTTAAAAATTTTTTATTAGATATTTTCTCTATTTATATTTTAAATGTTATCCCCCTTCCTAGTTTCCCCTCTGAAAGGCCCCCTCCCCCCGCCACTTCCCAACCCACCCACTCCCATTCCTGGTCCTGGCGTTCCCCTATACTGGGGCATCGAGCCTTCACAGGACCAAGGGCCTCTCCTCCCATTGACCGACTAGGCCATCCTCTGCTACATGTGTAGTTAGAGCCACAAGTTCCACCATGTGTTCTCTTTGTAGTTGTTCCTTTTAAGAAGCTAAGACATGCAATTGTTACCAAGGCAATGGCTTTGACTCCCATTATTTCTCATGTCCAGAACCCATCCTGTTCTGCTTAAATTAGGCTAGGTCAACTTTTCTTTTTTTCTTCTATTTTGTTTTGAGACAGAGTTCCACTCTGTAGTTCAGGCTAAACTTGAACTCTCGGTCTCCTTGTCTTGAGCCTCTGGGGTCCAGAGATTACAGATCTGCCACACCCTGTGTTTACAATCGATGTTTACAATCAAATAAATGGAAATAAGCGTTTCTGTCACTAATTTGTCATTGTCCTTTTGTTTGAGGTGTGTCCTTCTGCTGGGACAGCATTTCTGACAGAAGCAACTTAAGGCAGGGAGGTTTCAGTCTGGCTGGCCGTTCCAGGGTACAGCGCATCATGGCCGTGTGTGGTGGTGGTGGACGAAGGCCACGCCATGCCTGTGGCAGTGAGAGAACAACTTGCATGGGACCAATTCTCTCCTGCCACCGTGACACGGGTTCTGGGGATTGGACTTGGGGTTGTCCGGCTTTTGTGGCAAGTGCCTTTTCCTGCTGAGCAACCTCAGCAGCCTCTGGGTTCTGCTTTTTATTCAGTCTTGGTCTCCAGCCCATAGTGTAAGCGTTCCTTACGCTCACCGTGGGTCTTCACATCGCGATGAACTCAACCTAGAAACGCCCTCAGACACGGCCAGACTTTTGTCCATTAGGTGACACTAGATACTGTCAAGTTGACAATATTAACCACCACAGAGTGTCTTCCCTGGGAGATGAAGTTCATCTAAAGGACTAAAAGTCTAAATCCATGTGGAGCCCAGGCTTCCAGGGTGGCTGATCATGGAGATATCACTGGTGCTTGGGGATTTCTTTCTTGCAGATGACCACAGACCCTTCTGACCTCTACCTACTTCCTTTTCAAAAGCCAGAGACATCGAGGACCATAATCTCAAGGTCCCAGATGGCTTGAAGACAGCAGTACCCTACGAGATAGGAAAGCTGACAAAATGTATTTGAAAAAACCAGTACAGGGGTTAGAAAGATGGCTAATTTGATGTCTCAGATGCTTAATGTCCCAGGCCCAGTGTCTCATTCTTTTCCTGCTTACTGTCAGTCTCAATATAGAACACTCAGCTCCCCCAGCACCACATCTGCCTGTGTGTTGCCCGGCTTCCCACCGCGACAATAGTGGACGAAACTTCTCAGTTGTAAGCCAGCTCCAGTTAAATGTTTCCTTATGAGAGTTGGAGTCCTCAGGGTGTCTCTTCACAGCAATAGAAGCCCTAACTAAGATATGTGGTTTGCATATGCCTCGATCATCTTCCCAGGGGTTGGCCTGGGGAAACCTTGGTCCTCAGTGTATTAATGTGAAAACGATGGGAGTGGAGGTGCTTAGTAGATTATGGGAAGTGTTGATGCCCTTGGAGGGAGTAGTAATTTCCTTCTTGTTTTCTTCTATTTCTTGAGATGTCTTACTCTGTAGTACATGCTAGCTTGGGACTCAGGATGTAGCCTAGGTTGGCCTCAAACTTGTGGCAATCCCTCTGCCTGAGTCTTATGAATGCTGGGATTATAGGTGTGAGCCACCATACTACTCCCCCTGTCCCACTTTTTTTGTTAGTGATGGGGACTCAACCCAGGACCGCATGCATTCTATATCACATGACATCTCCTTGCACACACTCCCACCATGATGTCATCATCTCAGGTCCTCATAAGAGAACGAGTTGCTGGAGCTGCCTGAGTTTGAAAACTTTCAGTTTTCAAAAGTGTGAACTAAATAAGTTATCTAGCCTCAC
>NC_034608.1:1368790-1373402 GCF_900095145.1 Mus pahari | reverse complement strand
GAGCATGTGCACATACATGTGGGGTGTGTGGGTATAAGTCAGGGGACAACGTTGGGTGTCATTCACTTGGTTTTTTATTTGAGACAGCATCTCCTCCTTGGCCTGAAGCTCACCTAGCTGGTCCGTGGGCCCCAGCGATCTGTCCGTCTCTGCCTCCTCAGCACTCCCTGGGGAAGGCAAGCATGTGCCACCACGGACATGTGTTCTGACCTGTATTCTGGGCATCAAACTCAGGCCCTCCTGCTTTTGCAGCAAGCTCTTTAACAACTGAACTATCTCCCCAGCGCTCACCACCGATGTTTCTATTTTTCCCAGGCACTGGTGTGACCGTCAATGCACTGCACCCTGGCGTGGCCAGGACAGAGCTGGGACGACATACGGGCATTCACAACTCTGCCTTCTCCGGCTTCATGCTTGGTGAGTCCCTTCCAGCTTGGTGTCCCTCTCAGAGCCTGTCCCTGTGCCCTCTCTCCTGGGGATTGGAGACTTCCTCTCAGAGCCTGTCACTTTACATCTTTTGATTCTCTGACTGGGTTTCACTATATATTTCTGACTGGCTTGGAACTTGTTATGTAGGCCAGGCTAGCCTTGAACTCACAGAGATCTGTTTTCCTCTGTCTCCTGAGTGTTGGGATTAAATAAATGTGCCATCACGTGTGACAATTTTGTTTTTCTCAACATGGCCTTATCTAGACTCGGCTGGTCTTGAACTTCTGATCTTCCCACCTCCTGAGTGCTAGGGTTACAGGTGTGTGTCACCACACCTGGCTGCTGGCTTTACCTTCCCCATGTCTTCCTTGGGTAGAAGGTCATTGTTCTGTGTGGTTCTGGCCTCGGATCAGCCAAAAATGAGCTAGAGCCCCATTGATGAGTAAGAAAACTGTCTTAGAGGATATATCTTGACTCCCGGAGTCAGGCTGTGCACGGGGTAACCCTGGCTTCATTCAAAACTAAGTGACTCAGGAAAATGTGCCTCCCAGTCCTTTTTTTTTTTTTTAAAAATCTATCTATCTATCTATCTATCTATCTATCTATCTATCTATCTATCTACCTATCTATTTATCTTTATTTATTTATTTAATGTAAATATGAGTATACTGTAGCTGTACTGATGCTTGTGAGCCATCATGTGGTTGCTTGGAATTTGAATTCAGGACCTCGGCTCTCTCCGGCCTAAAGATTTATTTATTATTATATCTAAGTATACTGTAGCTGTCTTCAGACGCACTAGAAAAGGGGGTCAGATCTCATTATGGATGGTTGTGAGCCACCATGTGGTTACTGGGAATTGAACCCAGGAACTTCGGGAGAGCAGTCAGTGCTCTTAACCACTGAGCCGTCTCTCCAGCCTGCACCTCCCATCTCCAGCCTCTTACTGTATAGACCAGGTTTTGATCCTCCTGCCTCTGCTTCCCGAGTGCTAGGATCACAGACATGCCTCACCATGCTTGTTGCATTGAGTATTAGTGTCAGGTCCATGATGGGACTACCTTCACGGTCACTGGGGAAAACGAGCCGAGTATGCCCATAAATTGGTCTGCTCAGTGTCTGGCCAAGAATCTAGTCTGACCCACAGCCAAACGTTAGGCGGAGAGAGCTTCCATTGGAAAGCTTCATGGGATCCCTTCTCTTGAAGCTTGGGAATCCCAGGGAAGAGGGGGATAGAGAAGTGTAGGAGCCAGCAGGATTGAGAGCACCCGGAGAACAGGACCCGCAGAGTCAGCTAAGTGTCGCTCATTCACAGGGACTGAAGCAGCTATCACCAAGCCTGCACGGGTCTGTGCTAGGTCCTCTGTGTGTGTTGTGGTTGTGTAGCTCAGGGTTTTGTGGGGTCTTTTTCCTCCTACTGGGTTGCCTCACCCAGCCCCTGACATGTGGATTTGTGCCTAGTCTTAGTGTGTCTTGTTATGCTGTGTTCAGTTGGTATCCCTGGGAGGCCCCCTCTTTTCTGAAGGGAAACCGAGGAGGAGCGGATCTGAGGGAGAGGGAAAGCAGGAAGGGAAACTGGGAGGAGTGGAGGGAGGAGAAACTGCGGTTGGGATGTACTGTATGAGAGAAGAAGTACAAGAATGTAGTCTGAGTCAATAGAGCACCGTGACAGGTATTTATAATGTCTGAGAGTCATTTAATGGGCATGTATTAAGAATTTTAGCATGAGAATACCACAAAAATTGAGGGCGGAGATGTAGCTCAGTTGGCGAACTGCCTGGCTATCTTTCTGCAGCTCTGGGCTTGATCTCTAGCACCACAAAAAATCAAACACACTGGGATATGCCTGCCAGCACTCTGGAGAGAGAGGCAGGAGGGTAAGAAGTTTAAGTTCATCTTTGGCTGTATAGTGAGTGAGTTCAGGGGTAACCTGGACTATAGTGAGTGAGTTCAGGGGTAACCTGGACTACACAGGCCCCTGCCTGAGAAGAACGAAGATTATTTCCAGGAACAATAAATAGAATAGGGCAAAATGTGCTTTCATTTTTCTGGGAACACTCAGGGAAGCTTCCTATAGGAGGCCGCGTTTGGATTCATCCCTCCTTTCGGGAGAATTTGTGGGAGTGTTGCCTGGGACGGGCCCTTTAGGTAAAGGGCACTGCAGACACAAAGCCCTGGAGGTAGGTTCTCTGGGACTTCAGGGCACCCTCCAGCCTTGGGGGTTTTGGGTTCCCCGAGGGTGGAGCGGGGGATTTTTATTTTTTTATTTTTTTGACTGTTCTGTGGTTGGTTGTAGGCCCCTTCTTCTGGCTGCTGTTCAAGAGTCCCCAGCTGGCGGCCCAGCCCAGCACGTACCTGGCTGTGGCAGAGGAGCTGGAGAATGTGTCGGGGAAGTACTTTGATGGACTCAGAGAGAAGGCTCCATCTCCCGAGGCTGAAGACGAGGAAGTAGCCCACAGGCTTTGGACGGAAAGTGCCCATTTGGTGGGCTTGGCCATGGCTCATGGGTCCCCTGGAAGAGGACATGCCATTCCCAGATAACCTTCAGAGATCCAGTTGGAGCTGCATTACTAAGACTGCTGCTGGCCATGCCCTCCTCATCCTCTAGGGGCAGTGTTGCATTATTGGGCTCTCAAGACTATGGCTGCTGGCTGCCATGCCTTCATCATCCTCTAGGGGCAGTATGGGTACTATTAAAATCTCAAGACTGTGGATGTTGGCTGCCATGTCCTCATCACCCTCTAGGGACAGTGTTGCACTGTTAGAACTCAAGACTGTGGATGCTGGCTGCTATGCCCTCATCATCCTCTAGGTGGCAATGTTGGTCCTAGCATTTATTGTTAGCTGGCTACATTGAGTTGGACCACAGGTAGGCACTATTAGATATTTTCTCTATTTATATTTCAAATGTTATTCCCCTTCCTATTTTCCCCTCTGAAAGGCCGCCTCCCCCCGCCGCTCCCCAACCCACCCACTCCCATTCCTGGTCCTGGCGTTCCCCTATACATGGGCATCGAGCCTTCACAGGACCAAGGGCCTCTCCTCCCATTGACCGACTAGGCCGTCCTCTGCTACATGTGTAGTTAGAGCCACAAGTTCCACCATGTGTTCTCTTTGTAGTTATTCCTTTTAAGAAACTAAGACATGCAATTGTTACCAAGGCAATGACTTTGACTCCCATTATTTCTCATGTCCAGAACCCGTCCTGTTCTGCTTAAATTAGGCTAGATCAACTTTTCTTTTTTTCTTCTATTTTTGTTTTGAGACAGAGTTCCACTCTGAAGTTCAGGCTAAACTTGAACTCTCGGTCTCCTTGTCTTGAGCCTCTGGGGTCCAGAGATTACAGATCTGCCACACCCTGTGTTTACAATCGATGTTTACAATCAAATAAATGGAAATAAGCGTTTCTGTCACTAATTTGTCATTGTCCTTTTGTTTGAGGTGTGTCCTTCTGCTGGGACAGCATTTCTGACAGAAGCAACTTAAGGCAGGGAGGTTTCAGTCTGGCTGGCCGTTCCAGGGTACAGCGCATCATGGCTGTGTGTGGTGGTGGTAGACGAAGGCCACGCCATGCCTGTGGCAGTGAGAGAACAACCTGCATGGAACCAGTTCTCCCCTGACACCGTGACACGGGTTCTGGGGATTGGACTCGGGTTGTCCGGCTTTTGTGGCAAGTGCCTCTTCCTGCTGAGCAACCTCAGCAGCCTCTGGGTTCTGCTTTTTATTCAGTCTTGGTCTCCAGCCCGTAGTGTAAGCGTTCCTTACGCTCACCGTGGGTCTTCACATCGCGATGAACTCAACCTAGAAACGCCCTCAGACACGGCCAGACTTTTGTCCATTAGGTGACACTAGATACTGTCAAGTTGACAATATTAACCACCACAGGGTGTCTTCCCTGGGAGATGAAGTTCATCTAAAGGGCTAAAAGTCTAAATCCATGTGGAGCCCAGGCTTCCAGGGTGGCTGATCATGGAGATATCACTGGTGCTGGGGGATTTCTTTCTTGCAGATGACCACAGACCCTTCTGACCTCTACCTACTTCCTTTTCAAAAGCCAGAGACATCGAGGACCATAATCTCAAGGTCCCAGATGGCTTGAAGACAGCAGTACCCTATGAGATAGGAAAGCTGACAAAATGTATTTGAAAAACCAGTACAGGGATTAGAAAGATGGCTAATTTGA
>NC_034608.1:1367403-1368605 GCF_900095145.1 Mus pahari | reverse complement strand
GGAGTCCTCAGGGTGTCTCTTCACAGCAATAGAAGCCCTAACTAAGATATGTGGTTTGCATATGCCTCGAGCATATTCCCAGGGGTTGGCCTGGGGAAACCTTGGTCCTCAGTGTATTAATGTGAAAACGATGGGAGTGGAGGCACTTGGTAGATTATGGGAAGTGTTGATGCCCTTGGAGGGAGTAGTAATTTCCTTCTCTCGGGCTTCTTGTTTTCTTCTATTTCTTGAGATGTCTTACTCTGTAGTACATGCTAGCTCGGAACTCAGGATGTAGCCTAGGTTGGCCTCAAACTTGTGGCACTCCCTCTGCCTAAGTCTTATGAATGCTGGGATTATAGGTGTGAACCACCATACTACTCCCCCCCCCTTTTTTTGTTAGTGATGGGGACTCAACCCAGGACCGCATGCATTCTATATCACATGACATCTCCTTGCACACACTCCCACCATGATGTCATCATCTCAGGTCCTCATAAGAGAACGAGTTGCTGGAGCTGCCTGAGTTTGAAAACTTTCAGTTTTCAAAAGTGTGAACTAAATAAGTTATCTAGCCTCACNTGTTTCATTACAGTAATGGAAAGTGGATGAAGACAGCCAGCCACTCAGATAGTACTCTGTTATTCACATCAGATGATGTCNGGTGAAAGTGAGATGTCCCAGTCTTCTGCTTTCACATGAAGGCAGCCGTGTGGCAGGGAGCACAGTACCCAAGTGCACACTTGGACCTGTGTGTTCTGATTCAGTGTAATAAACCTCCTAGGCATCTGAGGCATGATGAATTTGCCTGTAAACCTTAATCCAGGAATGGTGTNTGACATTCTTCCTGAGGAGATGTGAATAAATGTCAACTTATCCCAGATAGGCAACAGATGACAGACTGAAGTAAGGATACCACTAGAGTCCAGCTTGGTGAGCCAGTGAGTTTTATTGTCCTATCAGGGAGTGACAACATTTCCAGTGATCTAACACCTCCATCTGTGTTCTATCTCTGACTGGTTCCATCACCTTGATTTCAGCACACTGAGGGCCAAACTTCCCTCACACCAACCTTCGAGAACGTGCTCAAGCCATATGTGAACCACTGGAAAAAAGGAAGCCCACAGAGCCCCCCAGACATAGCCAGGAGTTGGCACCGTGGATGAGTGTCCCTTAGAACTCTAGAAGAGATACTTGTGAAGAACCACGAATGGGAGTGTATT
>NC_034608.1:1342274-1354924 GCF_900095145.1 Mus pahari | reverse complement strand
GGTTGTATGTACATGACTGGAGGCCAGTGCAAGATGTCCAGTGTCTTCCTCTATCACCTTCTACCTTATTTCCTTGAGATAGGCCCATCACTGAACCTGCAGNCTGCTGGTTTGGTTAAGCTCTCTGACCACTGAAGTCTTGAGACTCGGCTGTCTCCACTTCCCAGTGTTGAGGTTACAAGCGTCTACAGCTTATGCCTATGTTTTCATATGGCTGCTGGAGATTTGAACTCAGGTTCCCATGCTTACAAGGCAAGTGTGCTTATCCACTGAGCCATCTCACCAGCCTTTTGCCTTCTTTCTTTTTAAACAAATAATTTTGTTTTGGCTGTTTGAGACTGGTTTCTCTGTTTACCCATGCGGAACTTGCTCTTTAGACTGTGGTGGCCTTGAACTCAAGGTATAGAACCTTGAGAGACTGCCTGCCTCTTTCTCTCAAGTGCTGAGATTAAAGGTGGACGACACTCCTGACTGTTCAGTTCATGTTTACATTAAAANTTCAGGTCAGGTGTGATCACAGGCAGACATATCTTTTATTCTAGTACTCAGATTTCTGTGACTTTGAGGCAATACATGTTATTACTGTGTAGAGAGAATAACATCACCTTACAAACATCACCTGTCAATAAAAAAGCCGGTGGCCAATGAGCTGAGGCAGGAAATAGGAGGTAGGACACTGGCAGGAAGATAGAAGGTTCTAGAAAATAGTAAGTATGAGTGAGAGATTCAAGAGAGACTCAGGGAGATATTGGAGATGTGAGATGGACTGAGGAGAAGGTCACAAACCAGCAGGTAGAGGAACTTGGAGAGTCACTTAGGAGATGAGAGGAAAGAAGTAGGCTGGGAAGATGTGATGTGAGGGATGCATGGTACCTGAGCACAGGTAACCAGCCACATGGTAGAATGTAGGCTAGAGTAAATGGGATTATCTTTACTTATATCTAGTCAGAGAATAGCCTAGCTAAATGGCCAAGGTATTTGTAAATATATTTGAGTGTGAGTCTTATTTCTGGGAACATGGCACTGGGAGGAAGAAACAGGCCATTACTTCTTCTTTTTCTCCCCAAAAATAGTTCCCACTGCTACTTTCCTGTTATATAATTTCATTACACTTTCAGTTTCCTACCTATCTTAAGTTCTCTTTCCTTATGGCCACCGTTTTTAGTTTCAATATACAAACTCACATAGTTTTAAAGATTTATTTATTTTATTTTATGTATATGAGTACATTATAGCTATACAGATGGTTGTGAGCCTTCATGTGGTTGTTGGGAATTGAATTTTTAGGACCTCTGCTCCCACTGGTTGGCCCTTCTCGCTCCTGTCAGCTCTGGTCAGCTCCAGTCAACTCTGCTTGCTCAGTCCCAAAAGATTTATTTATTGTTATTCATAAGTAGTGCACTGTAGCTGACTTCAGACACACCAGAAGAGGGCAGCAGATCTTATTACGGGTGGTTGTGAGCCATGGTTGCTGGGATTTGAACTCAGGACCTTCAGAAGAGCAGTCAGTGCTCCTACCTGCTGAGTCACCTCACCAGTCCCCACTCGCATAGTTTTAAATGTAAGTTTCTTACATGAGTGAAACCATGTGGTATTATCCCCCTGAGTCTGACTTACTTGGTATAATATAATGATTTCCAGTTTCATCTATTTTCTTATGGGCATCATGATTTCATTTTTCTCTCCAGCTGTATAAAGTTCCATTCTGCCTACATACTACCTTGTCTAATGTATTTATCAGTGGATGTGCATCTAAGCTGCCCTGTGTAAATTTCCTGACTGCTGTGACTAGTTCAATAGAAGTGCACACAAATGTGCAAGACCTTGCTATGTTGACTTAGAGTTTGCCAGGATTAGCTATGAAGCTCCATCCCTTTTATTAAAACAAACAGAAACAAAACAAACAAAATATAATATATTAGACACTGTATGCCAATCACTTTGTAGGCTGTTATTTAATTTAGACACGTCTTTGTAGATTGCAACGTTTTTCAGTTTCTGAATGTCATATTTGACCTCCAATTTTTATTGTAAAATTTTTATTGTCTTGTGATTGTCTTTTCTGTAGGTGGTTCACTCGGGCTCTCAGTCAAGATTAGTGTATGCTCTTCCCAGACTATCTGGAAGGAGTTCTTCTCTAACACTAGAGGACTGAGTGTTATCCTTTATGAATCACCTCCCCAAATGAACTTTGGTATTGTATTTAATTTCGCTCATCAGTTGGGTATGCTGGTCTATGCTATGCTTATGGTACCAGCTGAAGGCAGCTGAAGTCAGGAAGGTCTCAGGGTTGAAGTCATCTTGGGCTACATAGTAAGACTCTATTTTATAAGACACTACCTATATGATCAATCACATACTGTTTTGTTAGGTAGGTTCCCTATAGTTTCCTAAATACCTGGTTCTGTGTTTGCTATAAGGTAGGCACTCTTTGACTGAATGAGTGAATTAATGTAACAGACCTTTAATAACAGATCACCTCTGTTTTCTAATTGCAGGTCCAACTGGGTCTCCCATTGTGGTTTGGGTCGCAGTTGCTGCTGTCTGCTTCCTTCTCCTCCTCCTCTTCCTCTTCTGCCTCTGCCGCCATTGGGCCAAATGTAGTATGTCCCGGGATGGGGGAAGGATTAGTCTGGGAGTGGTGTATGGGGGTTGGTGGGTTCTAAGACTGATCTTTGTCTTTCTGTAGAGACCAGCAGTGATGAGACCAGGAGCCAAGTGATATATATGAGGTAGGGAAATTTGACTCTCCCAATAAATATACTTCTGCATCTCCATCTAAGACTATTGTCTGAGTACTGGAGATTGAATCCAGGGTCCCTACTGCTCTTAACTCTCTCTCTCTCTCTCTCTCTCTCTCTCTCTCTCTCTCTCTCTCTCTTTGGTTTTTGAGACAGGGTTTCTCTGTATAGCCCTGGCTGTCCTGGAACTCACTTTGTAGACCAGGCTGGCCTCGAACTCAGAAATCCGCCTGCCTCTGCCTCCCAAGTGCTGGGATTAAAGGCATGCGCCACCACACCCGGCTGCTCTTAACTTTCTTAACTCCTAAAAATTCTACTTATCTGTCATTTCTTAGGGATAATTTAACTTTTCAACTTCTTTTTACTCAGCCCGAGCCCAGCCATGGACATCGAGGAAAACAGTAAATGTAAGGTGGAGTACATCTCTCTGAGGAAAGGGATGCTTGGGGGACTTATGAGGCCTTCAGAGAAGAACAGAAGAGGCGGGAGGTGCCACTCTGTTGTGTCATCTTGCCCTCTTTCCCTAGGATTCTGTTGGTCATTTATGAAACATAAAATACAAAGCTATATAGTTTAAAGGCTCATGTGAAAGAGGCCCACTCTCTCACCTTCCCTTCCAGATGCTGAGTTGGAATGCATTCAGCCTGAGAACTGCAGCCAGGTGGACATACAGGTGAGCTTTCCCTACCTTTCTGCTCTTCTTTCCTAGAATCCTACCTAGGTATTCTCTTCATAATTTGTGTCTCACGATGACAGGTGTCTTCAGAAGAAGACTCAAAGGAGGTGACTTATGCCCAACTATGCCAAGAGAACATGGATTCACTTCCTTCCAATACTCTTCAACACACGTCTACACAGACCTGCGTATATGCCACACTCAGATTATCCCAAGAGGAGAGCCAGAACTAGCAATGAGGCACGCAGGTATTTCTTCAGCAGAAAGAGGTGCCATGAACGATGAATGAAGCTTCTCATGTTCTTCAACTCAAACCATCAGCTTGGGGATCCAATGGACTCAAGTGTGGAGAAGCTTGTTAACTGCGAAGGAACTCTGGAGCTCACAGACATCACTCAGCAAACTGTGATTCCTTGTGATTTGCTCATGTACTCACTTGTGTACCTGTCAGATGTTAACAGATAACTCTTTCCTTAGGCTCCCGTTAGTTAAGTGTATTATTCAGGGTTCTCTAGAGTCACAGGGCTTATGGGTAGTCTCTATAGAGTAAGGGAATTTGTTGATGAATTATGGTCTGTAGTCCAACTCCCCAACAATGCTCAGCAGCAGCTGTGAATGGAAGTCCAAGGATCTAGCAGTTGCTCAGTCCCACAAGGCAAGCAGGCAAAGATGAGAGAGCGATTCTTCCTTCTTCCAATGTCCTTATGTAGGCCTCCAGCAGAAGGTGTGGCCCAGATTAAAGGTATATGGCACCATATCTGGATCTGGGACTTGTTTTGTCTCATATGACCTTGAACTCAAGAGATCTCTCTGTCTTAATCTTCTGGGATACATAGCCACTATGCCTCAAGATCTCCATGCCAAGATTCAGGTCAGAAACTTCTATCTTCCAGCCTCCAGATTAGGATCCCAGGTGAGCCTTCCAGTTCTGGATTGTAGTTCATTCCAGATATAGCCAAGATGACAACCAGGAATAGCGACAACACTTAGTAAGACATCATTTCCATCGTCTACTGAAAGAGGCACAATCTAGACTCCCTTTGACTAGTGATGCAGAGCGCTTCAACAGCGTTATCCTTAACCTTGACTGTCAAGTTGATGGGTTTTAGAATCATCTAAGGGATATACCTGTAGGTGTGTCTGCAGAGCTCCTCCAGAGATATTAACTTGAAGTGGAAAGACATACCTTGAATATAGGTGATACTATTTTATGGGAGCAGGGTCTTAGATTAAATATAAAGTAGAAATGAAGTGTAACTTCATTATTCATTGATCTCTGTCTCTGCTTCCTGACTATGGATTTAGAATGTCCATCTGTATCATGTGCCTATCACTACACACCCATCTACTGTATCCTCACTTTCACTCACACCTTAAAACTTAGTCAAAATAAACCCTTGGTGATGATTATTCTCAATTGTCAACTTGATGAGATATAGTCTCCTGGGAGACTGGCCTCTACGCATAGTTGTGAGAGAATATTTTGATTAGGTAAACTGAGGTGTGAAGACCTGCCCATTGCATTCCCTTGGTTGGGCTTCTAGACTATGTAATGTAGTTGATCACAGGATTCATTGCCTTCTTATTTTTGATTGTGGGTGTGTCCCGGCCCGCGGGACATGTTATTATTATTCAGGAAGTCTCTGTAAGGAAGAAGTCTCATATTATAGTCTATATAAGATCTTGTTGTTGCTAGTTTTTGTGCATGCTGGTCAAATTACTTGTCAACACTCTTTCTTGGACCAGAGGAAAGCTTTGCCATCCCTGTGAGTCTTACATGGGGAAAACTTTAACATTACTGTCAATCTGAAGTATTAGGGTCCTTTACAGTGCTGTTTCCATGTCAACAATATACATTCTCATTATCTGTTCCTCACAGATATTGTATTTCATCATATTCATGTATGAAATTGAAAAATACATTTAAAAATTTTATTTATTAATCATTCCATTCATTTACATTTAAAATGATATCCCACTTCCAGGTTAACCATCCACCAACCCCCATCCCACATATGCCCTCTTCCCCCTCCCCTTTGCCTCCATTAGGGTGCTCCTCCACCCAGCCACCCTCTCATGCCCCACTGCTCCAGCAATCCCCTATTCTGGGGCATCAAACCTCCACAGGAACAAGAGCCTCCCCTCCCATTGCTGTCAAGCAAGGCCATTCTCTGATACATATGTATCTGGAGCCATGGATCCCTCCCGGTACACTCCTTGGTTGTTGGTCTAGTCTCTGGGAGCACTGGGTGGTCCAGCCAGCTGATGTTGTTCTTCCTATGGGGTTGCAGTTCCCCTCTGCTCCTCTGGTCCTTTCGACAGCTCACCCACTGGGGTCCCTGATCTCAGTCTGATGGTTGGCTCCAAGCATCCACATCTGCATTGGTCAGTTGCTGGCTGGACCTCCCAAGGAACCACCATACCAGGTTCCTGTCAGCAAGTCCCTTTTGACCACAGCAACAGTGTCAGATTTGGTGTCTGCAAACATTATGGATCCCTAGATGGGGAAGTCCCTGGATGGTCCTTCCTTCAGTCTCAGTTCCATTTTTTTGTCCCTGTTCTTCCTTTGGACAGGAACATTTCTCCGTTAAAAACTTTGAGATGGGTGGGTAGCCCCATCCCTTGACCAGGGGCTGTGCCTATCTACTGGAGGTGCTCTCTACAATGGAAGAGTTGAGGGGAGGCTGAGGTTGAAAAACATTTTTTGAAAGAAGAATATATAAAAAATAAAAAATAATGACATAAACTTTTAAGTAAAAACAAAACAAAGACAAAACAAACAAACAAACAAACAAAAAACCCAAAATGACCTCCAAAGAAAGAAGAGCACAGACTTTTAGAAGGAACTAACCTTCAATTTCAATTTTCAGTAAAATTACATTTAGTTCATGTAATGGACCAGACTCTATCTTAAGGATGGAAGCCATTTTATTATAATGGCAGAACAAGTTCTTCTCTGTTTGCTGCAAAACTCTAGTTGACTGTGCTTTACCTGTTTCTGGAATTTGACTTGCTTCCCACTGCTTGGAGTTTGACTCACACCTTGAATATTCCCTGATAAGATATCCTGCCAGATAACTTCAAGATGTTCAGCCGAATTCCTATACAACCAAAATTCCTCTGGAAATTCCTCAACCCTGGAAAACCCTAATCTTGCGTTTTTGGACTCTAGAAACCCTACCCTTTCCCGTGTTCAAACTCTGCTTCAGGGAGGTAGCCTTGTCTGACAGAAAATAAAGCTTGCTTTAATTTGATCAAAGAATTTGGGTGATGGTCTTTACTCTCATTGGGTGGGATTAGTATTGTAGTTAGCTAGGTTACACAGACTGGCTTGCTCTCAGATTGGTAGAGCTTAGAAGACTGGATGGGCCCAGGGTTTGGGTATATGGGAGGAGGTACAGAGACCTTCATTATGCTGGAAGGGAAGAAGTTTTTGCATTACTATTTAATAATAATAACAATAATATCAGTAATAATGATAATAAATAGTACTGTGCATAGGTATATTTATGCCAAGGCCCAATGTGGAGGCCAAGGAGCAAGTTGGTGGAATTGGTTCTCTCTGTCCACCTTTAGGTGGGTTCTGCAGATCAAACCCATGTCATTGGGTTTGCATGGCAAGCCCCTTTACCCACTGAGTTAGGGATCAAATAAAGGTCATCAGACTTGGCAGCAAGCACCTTTACTTATTAAACCATCTGGTTAGCCTCCAGTGTGTGTTAGTTCTTAAATAAAATTTGACATCGAAGTGAAGTAGACTTATAAGTTCAGGTCTGGTAATTCTTTCCTGGGTATATAGTGGTGTGTTGCTTATTAATGTGCCATTTCATTCAACTGTGGGTCACATATACAGTCGTGGTCTTATATGATTGCAATATACCTAAGACACTCCTATTAACTAGTGACCTTGCAGACATTGTAATTTGGTGGCTCAATGCATTATTCTTGTTTTAACAGACCTAGTGCATTTTTGGTCATACAAAAATATAGCAGGTACCGATATTGAACTTGAGTTGGAAGAGGCAAGTCCTGCCTCAAAAGGGAGGGCCATGATCCAAAAGAACCGGAGCAGCTGAGGAAGCTGTTTATTGGTGGTCAGAGCTTTGAAACCACAGATTATAGCTTAAGAGAACATTGTGAGAAATGGGGGCACACTTACAGACTATGTGGTAATGAGAGATCCTCAAACAAAATGTTCCAGAGGCTTTGGTTTTGTGACTTACTCTTGTGTTGAAGAGGTGGATGCTGCAATGTGTGCTCGGCCACACAAGGTTGATGGGCGTGTGGTGGAGCCAAAGAGAGCTGTTTCTTGAGAGGATTCTGTAAAGCCTGGTGCCCATTTAACGGTGAAGAAAATTTTTGTTGGTGGTATTAAAGAGGAAACGGAAGAATATCACCTGAGGGACTACTTTGAAAAGCATGGCAAGATTGGAACCATAGAAGTTATGGAAGACAGGCAGAGTGGGAAAAAGAGAGGATTTGCTTTTGTAACCTTTGATGATCATGACACAGTTGATAAAACTGTTGTTCAGAAATACCACACTATTAATGGGCATAATTGTGAAGTGAAAAAGGTCCTTTCTAAACAAGAGATGCAGTCTGCTGGGTCCCAGAGAGGTCGTGGAGGTGGATCTGGCAACTTTATGGGTCATGGAGGAAGCTTTGGAGGTGGTGGAGGAAACTTTGGTGGAAGAGGTGGCTATGGTGGTGGAGGTGGTGGCAGCAGAGGTAGTTATGGAGGTGGTGATGGTGGATATAATGGATTTGGAGGTGATGGTGGCAACTATGGTGGTGGTCCTGGTTACAGTAGTAGAGGAGGTTATGGAGGTGGTGGACCAGGNTANGGAAACCAGGGTGGNNGATATGGTGGTGNAGGAGGAGGATATGANGGTTANAATGAAGGAGGAAATTTTGGTGGAGGTAACTATGGTGGTGGTGGTAACTATAATGACTTTGGAAATTATAGTGGACAGCAACAATCAAATTATGGACCCATGAAGGGGGCAGTTTTGGTGGAAGAAGCTCAGGCAGTCCCTATGGTGGTGGCTATGGATCTGGAGGTGGAAGTGGTGGATATGGTAGCAGAAAGTTTTAAAATAAAACAGAAACAGCTGCAGTTCTTAGCAGGAGAGAGAGCGAGGCATTGTCAGGAAAGCTGCAGGTTACTTTGAGACAGTCGTCCCAAATGCATTAGAGGAACTGTAAAAATCTGCCACAGAAGGAACGATGATCCATAGTCAGGAAAGTTACTGCAGCTTAAACAGGAAACCCTTCTTGCTCAGGACTGTCATAGCCACAGTTTGCAAAAAGTGCAGCTATTGATTAATGTGCAGTCCTGAGGTATTTTATCTGTGGTAGCTTTGTCTTTTTCTTTTCATTACATCAGGTATATTGCCCTGTAAATTGTGGTAGTGGTACCAGGAATAAAGTATTAAGGAATTTTTAACTTTTCAATATTTGAGTAGTTCAGTTTTTCTACATTTTAGTATAGAAACTTTAACAAAATACAGTTTTGAAGGTGTTTCCTTGTGAGTTAACAAGTAAAGAAGATCGTTGTTAATTACTATTTTGTATGAATTTTGCTAAAGTTAACTGTAAAGAAACACCTACTGACTTGCAATTTAAGGGGAATCTATTCTCCCCATTTCCAAAACAATGATGAATGGGCACTGACATGTGGAGAGAATAGATATTTGTATGTTTGCAATGTGTGTTTTAGATAATTAGAATTGGGAAATAAAAATAGCATATTTGTGAATTTATTAGCATTAAGATTACCTTCAAATGAAAAAGATCTCAAAAGTTAAAAAAATATATAGCAGGTGCCCATACTTTGTATAGTCAAAACCAATTCTTTGTGGTAATCCACCACCCGTCTCTTTCAATATTTCTGCCTCACTCTTCCATGATGGTTCCTGAGCCTTAGGAGAAGGGGATGTTATTTATTTATTTATTTATTTATTTATTTATTTATTTATTTATTTATTTTTGAAATTGTGTCACAACACAACGGGTCTCACGATGACATCTTCTCACACATGTATCCTGTACTTACCTCACATTACCTCCATTACTTTCTCTAGTCACCACTCACTGGTTCACTTCCTCCTCCAAATCGTCTCCCTTCAGCTTTCATCTGCTTGTATATTGAAGACAGTTCCATACAAGTCCATTAAATGTGCATAGAGTGACGTTTGGCCAATTGTTGCTTATAGTCCTTCAGCAAAGGCATTTGGATATAGTCTGTTTGGTCATTCTCGGGAAAGTGGTGGAGGATACTGTGGTAAAAGAAGGTAAATGTCCTACAGATTATAGGGAGATGATAAACTCATAGCATCCAATGCACAGATGAGTGACTTTTACACCGGTGTACAGTGTACGTCTTCATATACATGTATCATGTACTCTGCTCACACTTACCTCCATTACCTTCTCTAGTCTCCTTTTTTAAAAAAGTTTTTTATTGTTATTTATTTACATCTCAAATGTTATCCCCCCTCCTAGTTTCCCCTCCAGAAGCCCCCTCTCCCATCCTCTCCCCTTGTTCCTATGAAGGTGCTCCCCCACCTACCCACCCACTCCTGCCTCACCACCCTAGCATTCCCCTGTGCTGGAGCATCAAGCCTTCACAGGACCAAAGGCCTCCCCTCCCACTGATGCCAGATAAGACCATTCTCTGCTACATTTGCAGCTGGAGCCATGGGTCCCTCCATGTGTACTCTTTGGTTGGTGGTTTAGTCCCTGGGAGCTCTGGTGTGTTTGGGTGGTTGATATTGTTCTTCCTATGAGGTTGCAAACCCCTTCAGCTCCTTCAGTCCTTTCCCTAATTCCTCCATTGGGCTCTCCATGCTTGGTCTAATGGTTGGCTGTGAGCATCCACATCTGTTGGGTACCACCGCCACTTTCCCATCTCCCATTGCTACACACTTCTGTTCAATTTCCTGACCCTGTACATCTCCTCCCACACCTGATTCTGCTCTCCTTTTTTCCTCTTCCTCTCCTCTCTTCCCCCCAAGTCCCTCACACCCCCTCCTCCTGTGATTATTTTGTTCCCCCTTCTAAGTAGGATTGAAACACCCACACTTTGGTCTTCCCTCTTCTTGAGCTTCATATAGTCTGCAAGTTGTATCAAGGGTATCCTGAGATTTTTGCCTAATATCCATTTATCAGTGAGTACATACCATGTGTGTTCTTTTGTGACCCTGTTACCTCACTCAGGGTGATATTTTCTAGTTCCATCCATTTGCCTGCGAATTTCATGAAGTAACTGTTTTAATGGCTGAGTAGTACTCCATTGTGTAAATGTACCATATTTTCTGCAGCCATTCCTCTGTTAGTCTCCTCTTCTTTCAGATTTACTTTTATACATGTATGCCATATGAATGAAGGTGCCAGCAGAAGCCAGAAGATGGAACTAGATTCTGTGGAGCTGCAGTTACACACGGGTGTTAATCCAGACAATGCAGTTGTTAAAAGTTAGCTGAGGTCCACTGGAAGATCAGCAAACACTTGACCTCAAAGCCTTGCCTCTTGTCACATTCTTTCCTCTTCCTCCTTTACTTTCCCCTCTTCCCCTGATCTTCTTTTTGTAACCTCCTGAGTCCAATTAGTGCTGTCCATACACACATAGGTGTAGGGCCAGCCAATGAAACATGGGCAAACTACCATAGTTCAACCACTGAAGAATGATGACTTTCCCTCCATTAGCAGCCATCACCTACCAAATGCTCCTCAATTAGGCGTGGGATAATTAAAAATTAACTTCAATTATATATATGCATGTAAATGTATATAATACATATAATAGGTGGCAACAGACTCCAAAGAGGGAATTGGATTCCTGGGAGCTGGAGTTACAGGCTAATGTGGCATTAGGGACTGAGCTGCGGTCCTTTGGAAGATCACTAAGTGCTTTGAACTTCTAAAAAATCACTCCATATGTCAGGAATGAGGTATTTTTCACCTTTTGGAGTTATAACGATCCTGGTAGGTATATGTATTTGAGAGGGCACAATAAAGAAACCACCTAAATGTCTGCTCCATCAGGAGGGGAGGTTTTTATTTTTTATTTTTTATTTTTTTATTTTGAACAAGACAGAGTGACTATCCAGAGGCATCTGGGAGAGTCCAGCCTAGGGATTAAAAAGAATCAGACAGGACTTGGCCAGGGCTAGAGCAGGGGAAATAGCAGGGAGTATGGAAATAGCAAGAATAAATGGCTGTCTAGGAGAAGGAGAGTCTGGGACTTGAGAAGGGCCAGGATGGTAGTGTGGGGTTTTGAAAGGTATAATAGCTACGTGTGAATAGAGACTGTAGAAGCCTGGAGACCAGCGTGGGCTTCGATATGCAGCCATAAGTATATGCCAATGGAGCGGCAAGGGAGATGGCTTCTAGGTATCTAGAACTGGCTCACAAATTCTTGAGGAATGCTGACTTTTGCCTAACTTCCAGAAATTCTTCTATAGTCTAGCTTGAGCTGGGCCAAGGTACTTATTTCTGTACTTTATGCACTACCCTTTGGAGTTCAGGGAACTGGAACGACCTTTGGACCTGGCAGTCTATGAAGTATGGACTACTACTTTCCCTAGTAACCATTAGGGATTTTATGGGAGTCTAAGACACAGTTCATGCTCCTGCAGGCAGACAGATGGCTGACGTACAGCTGGCAAGAAGAGATAAGCGATGGCTTTAAAAGCTGGTGTGCAAGTCATCCTACTGAGGAGATGACCCTGTCTTGAGGATTCTCAATTAGGAAATCTGGGGCTGGTAGAAGCAGGGAGGAGGGGAGTTCTTCACCCTCAGTGCATCCTGTTCCTATGTTCCAGGCATCTACAACTTCCCTGCTTGGCCACATAGCTCAGGACTGGGTTGCAGAACCATGTCTCCAGCCTCACCCACTTTCTTCTGTATTGGTGAGTCCTGGAGGTGACCTGGGAAGTGCTTAGAACAGTCCCCATATACAAAGAAATTAAAAACATCTTGTCAGTGGTAAATTTCAGTACAATAATGGAGTCCATGGGATTACAGTTGCTGGGAGGGAAAATAGAGATGTGATATGTTTGGTTTAATTGTTTTAATTTGCTTTGGCTTGGCTAGGACACTTGAGCATGTGTTCTAGGACTGTTTACACTTTCCCCCTCTATACCAGGAACACCAAGGCTCTCTCTCTCTCTCTCTCTCTCTCTCTCTCTCTCTCTCTCTCTCTCTCTCTCTCCTCTCTCTTCTCTCTCTCT
>NC_034608.1:1335377-1340623 GCF_900095145.1 Mus pahari | reverse complement strand
GCCTGCCTCTACCTCCCAAGTGCTGGGATTAAAGGTGTGCGCCTCCATGCCTGGCTGAGGATCACTTTTTCAATATCCATAAGATACAGGCAGTTGATTTTAATAGCAGTGCTTGAGAAGTGAGTTACTTTAAATAAAGAGAAAAAAAGTTACTTTAAAACCTGTTTCTCTGTGTTCGCTTGCTTATTTATTTATTTATTTATTTATTTATTTATTCATTCATTTATTTATTTTAGAGTTTGGTAGCCAGGTAAACCTTTTGTCTTTCTCAGCTGGAGGTCTAGAAGCTCTAGGCAAGTGAGGCCTGAGACCTGACTTACATTTTGAAGAGAACTGAGAAGGTCTCTGAATGAAGCCTTGGGGGGAAGAGCCGGGTACAGTTAATTAATATTGTCAGAGATCTGAGAAGGGTAAGTTAGACATAAATATAATCCATGGTCTAGATAGACGTATAAATGGTCTATGTGTTAATTAAAATGACAGAGACACCCCTATTACCCAAGATGGTGGTGTCCATAGATGCATTAGCAGCAGTGAGTGGATTCACTGGGGGCAGTCTTTGGAGGCCGTTAGGACAGCATTTAATCTTTAGCTGTCATACAAAGCAGGATAGAGCTTTTGAGAATTTTCCTGTAGAGGAACTTGGGAAAACAGACTTTACTTTGATCAGGCAAAGTATGGAAATCAACCCCAAAATGTCCATACTTTGATCAGAGTCTTGACAGCAGACAAGACATGGGAAAGTTTTGCTAGTGGTTAATGTTACCAGCATCCAGGTGGAGTCACCTTGCCTATTATTATTATTATTAATTATTATTACTACTATTTCTTCCTCTTCTCCTCCTCCTATGCCTCCTCCTCCTCTTCCTCCTCCTCTTCTCCCTTCTCCTCCTCTTCCTCCTCCTCCTCCTTCCCCTTCCTCCTCCTTCTCCTCCTTCTCCTCCTTCCCCTTCCTCCTCCTTCCCTTTTGTGGTTTTTAGGGGCAGTATTTCTCTGTCCTAGAACTAGCTCTGTAGACCAGACTGTCCTGGAACTCACAGAGATCCACCTGCCTCTGCCTCCTGAGTGCTGGGACTAAAGACACGTGCCATCACTGCCCAGCCATATATCCTCTTTGGACACCTTAAGGATTCTAAGGTGTGTGTGTATGGGGTTCTGTCTATTATGGGAAGCTTAAACATTTTAAATTCCATATTCAGCAGCTCTTTGAAGAGTTTGAGGATAATTTGTCTATTAATGATACCCAATTTTAGGCTCTAGGCTTAACTTTGAAAACATTTACAGGAGGCTAAATAAAACTTGTCACTAAATGAACAGGTTTTAAGTTAGTAGCTTACATAATTTAGAATTTTGTCCCTGTTGAGTTTGAGCCTTAAAAATTTGAGTTGAAGATTTAATTGAATTACCTTTACCTTTAAAATAGTATTATCACCATTTTTGTATAACTCAGTTTATCTAAATAGCTACAGTTTAACAAAGTGAACAAGAGAAAGGAGCTAGACAAATATTATTGTGAGCCTGAGTAGACCTTAAGAATTTGTAAATCTTGGTTACCAAATGTATCTTTAAAAAATTTTTTTTTTGATTGGATATTTTCTTTATTTATATTTCAAATGTTTCCCCCTTTCCAGGTTTCCCCTTCAGAAAACCCCTATCTCACTCCTCCCCTGTCTCTATGAGGGTGCTCCCCTCCCCACACACTCCCATCCTCCCATCCTAGCATTCCCCTACAGTGGGGCATCAAACATCCTCAGGCCCAAGGGCCTCTCCTCCCACTGATGTCCATCAAGGCCATTCTCTGCCACATATATGGCTAGTGCCATGGGTCGCTCCATGTATATTCTTTGGTTGGTGGTCCAGTCCTCAGGAAGTCGGGGGGGGTGGTCTGGCCTTTTAACACTGTTGCTACCTCCATGGGGCTGCAAACCCTCTCAGCTCCTTCAGTCCCTTCTCCATCTTCTCCATCGGGGACCCCTGAGCTCAGTCCAGTGTTTGGCTACGAGCTTCCTCCTCTGTATTTGTCAGACTCTGGGAGAGCCTCTCAGGAGAGAGCCATATCAGGCTTCCATCAGCAAGCACTTCCTGGCATCCACAATAGTGTCCTGGTTTGGTGGCTTTATATGGGACGGATTATCAGGTGGGGCAGTCTCTGGATGGCCTTTCCTTCAGTCTTTGCTCCACACTTTATCTCCATATTTCCTCCAATGAGTATTTTGCTCACCCTCATAAAAAGCACTGAAACATCCATACTGTGGTCTTCCTTCTTTTTAGGCTTCATATGGTCTGTGAATCGAATCTTGGATGTTCTGAACTTTTGGGTTAATATTCACTTATCAACGTGTACATATCAGGTTTGTTCCTTTGTGACTGAGTTACCTCACTCAGGATGATATTTTCAAGTTCTACCCATTTACCTGCGAATTTCATGAAGTCATTGTTTTTAGTAGCTGAGTAGTATTCCACTGTGTAAATGTACCACATTTTCTGTATCCATTTCTCTGTCGAGGGACATCTGGGATGCTTCCAGCTTCTGGCTATCATAAATATGGCTGCATGAACATAGTGGAGCATGTGTCCTTATTTCATGTTGGAGCATTTTCTGGCTCTATTCCCAGGAGTGTTATAGAAGAAGAAGAAAAAGAAAGAAAAAAGAGAGAGAGAGAGAAAAAAGAAATCTTTGAGAATTTTATGGGCTGTGTTTAGATTACATATACCTTTGCCCCACATCCTTTCCTTTCCTCTATTCACTCAACTTTGTGTTCTTTAAAAAATGTTTTTAAAGCTATCAAGTACAGTTTGTGCGGCCCATATACTCTTCGGTATATGACCTTCCACTAGATTATGGTCAACTTTGTGGGGGCACACCCTTAAAGAAAACGAACTTTTGCTTCATCCAACAGTGGATGGAAACAGATGGGGAGACCCACAGCTAAACATCAGGCAGCGCTCAGCGAGTTGTGGGAGAGCGGGCGGATAGAATTTAGTGAGCTGGAGGGGCCAAGGACATAAGAAGGCCTACAGAATTAACTAACCTGGGGCCCACAGAGACTGACCCACCAATCAAAATGTTTGCAGGGTATGAACCTACACCCCCCTTACACATTTGAAGCAGTTGTGTATCTTGGTCTTCATGCAGGTCCTCTAAAAATTGGAGCAGGGGCTGTCTCCATTTTGGTTGCCTCCCACTGTATCCCCTTCCCCTAGCTGAACTGACTGGTTGGGCCTCAGTAGGAGATGTACTTAGTCAGGATGCAACTTGATGTGCTAGGGTGAGAAGGGGATGGAATAATGAATGGAACAGATCTGTAAGGGTGGGGCTGAGAGGAGAGGAGGGAGGGGGTGCATTTGGGATGTAAAGTGACTAAATAAATAAATTAATGAAAATAAAAAAAGAGGAGTCTCTCTTCCAGTAGCTTGCAAATGTCAAGAGAACTAACTCGGTGGTACAGCTTCATGCTCACTATTCCTCCCCTGGATGCTGGTATAGCTTCATGTTCACTACTCCTCTCCTGGATGGGATTTGGTTTTTGGGGCGTGGCCTTTTCCAGTTGAATCTTGTACAACAGTGTCTTTGAAATAGTAAGATAATGGTGGTCTGGGAACCTAGGTCAGTAGAGTGACTTGATTAGCATTGATGAAGCCCTGCATCCATTCCATTCTCAGCACCACATAACATCAGGTGTGCTGGTGTATGGCTGTCGTCCCAGCGCTCGTGGGATGGAGGCAGTGAGGTCAGATGCTCAAGTTTATTTCTTGTCACAGAGTGGGTTTGAGGCCAGCCCGGGTTGCATAAATTAATTAAAATGAAGGATAATTATGATTCAAGCTAATGCATGTGTAAAGCTGCCCATTTAAGGGAGCCCCTCGCCTCTGGTTCTTTTCCTCAGGGCTGTGTGTACTGCAAGTGATCCAAACACAGAGGGGTGAGTATGTCTCCCTAGCACCCTAAGCCTCCTCAGCATTGAGCTAGTGAGAGGTTGGAGGGCAGGCCAGGGCTCAAAAAGGACCTCTTTACATTGAAGCTAACCTAGAGTCTGTGATTCCCTTCCAAGACCCCCTCCCCAAGCCTTCCCTCCAGGCTCAGCCCAGTTCCCTGGTGCCCCTGGGTCAGTCAGTTATTCTGAGGTGCCAGGGACCTCCAGATGTGGATTTATATCGCCTGGAGAAACTGAAACCAGAGAGGTATGAAGATCAAGACTTTCTCTTCATCCCAACCATGGAAAGAAGCAACGCTGGACGGTACCGCTGCTCTTATCAGAATGAGAGTGACTGGTCTCCCCCAAGTGACCAGCTTGAGCTAATTGCTACAGGTAACTGGACGGGGGAGGGATGCAGTACTGTTGATCTTGTGGTTTTGGGGGCTGCCTGGGCTTCAGTTCTGCACTTGGGGAATATGAAGGTGGGTGCACGGTGAATGATAGACAATAACTCCTAATCCCCGGGTGCTGGAGTTAGAATGAGACAAATGAATCATTGGTCTTGATTACTGAATTTAGGGGTTGGTGTCTTCAAAATAGCCATTATTCAAGACAAATAGGGCTGGCGAGATGGCTCAGCGAGTAAGAGCACTGACTGCTCTCCCAGAGGTCCTGAGTTCAAATCCCAGCAACCACATGGTGGCTCACAACCAGCCATAATGAGATCTGATGCCCTCTTCTGGTGCATCTGAAGACAGCAACAGTGTACTTATGTATAATAATAAATAATTCTTTAAAAAAAGACAAATAACATTTTAATACAGTACAAAAAAACTTAAAAATTTATTCTTGGAGAATTTCATACCCATAAGCAATGAAATATAATCCTACCTTTGCCTACTTTCTACCTCCAACTCCCCTGCCATCCCTTTTAACCCACCCCCTTCTCAACTTCATGACCTTAAAAAAAAGTCTCGCTATGACCAGTTAGCACTGCCAATCTGTGCCCCTGTGTGTGGGGGCACCACAGAAAAAGACTTCCCTTTCTTCAGCAGCTGTCAGCTGTCAGCAGTTCCTCAGGGAGGCCCTCCTCTCTCCAATATTAAACTGGCTTGATCTTGTATAGGTAGCCACAGCTTCTGTGAGATCACGTTTGCAATGCCTGGGTCGTGCACTGAGGATGTCATTTTGTATATTCTCCATGCTTTTAAGTTTTTCCTGCTTCCTCCTCAATGTTTCTTGAACCTTAGAAGGCATTTGCTCAAATGTCCTATTTAGTCATGAGCTTGACCTTTGTTTCTTCTTCTTCTTCTTCTTCTTCTTCTTCTT
>NC_034608.1:1317161-1335197 GCF_900095145.1 Mus pahari | reverse complement strand
CCTCCTCCTCCTCCTTCCTCTTCCTCTTCCTCTTCCTCTTCCTCTTCCTCTTCTTTCCATTCATTCCATTCATTTACATCTCAAATAATATCCAACTTCTCGGTTACCCTTCCACATGCTCCCCCATCCTACAACCTTCCTCTCCTCCCTCCCTTTTGCCTCTATGAGGATGCTCCCACACCCACTCATACTCTCCTTCCTTACCTCTCCAGCATCCCCCTAAGCTGGGGCATCAAACCTCCACAGAACAAAGGGCTTCCCCTCTCACTTATGTCAGACAGGTCATCCTCTGCTACATATGTAGCTGGAGCCATGGATCCCTCCCTATACACTCCTTGGTTGTTGGTCTAGTTCCTGGGAGTACTGGGTAGTCTGGCCAGTTGATACTGTTCTTCCTATGGGGCTGCAATCCTCTGCTCCTTTAGTCTTTCCGACAGCTCCTCCACTAGGGTCCCTGAGCTCACAGTCTGATGGTTGGCTCCAAGCATCCACATATGCATTGGTCAGTTGCTGGGCAGACCTCCCAAGGAGTAGCCACACCAGGTTCCTGTCTCTTGGCAATGGCAACAGTGTTGGGTTTGGTGTCTGCAGACAAGATGTATCCCCAGGTGGGGCAGTCCATGGATGGCCCTTCCTTCAGTCTCTGCTCCATTTTTTTGGCCCAGTTTTTCCTTTGGACAAGAACATTTCTGGGTTAGAAACTTTGAGCCGGGTGTGTGGCCCCATCCCACCACTGGGGGCCATGCCTATATATTGGACGTGGTCTCTACAGGTTCTATCTCCACTTCTCTGCTAAAATCATCCCTGATGGGTCTTGGGAGCCTCTCATCTCCCTGGCAACTGGGACCCTCCAGTGGCTATTCCCAGTTCCTTATCCCCCCACTATATATTTTTATTCGATTTCCTGACCCTGTGTACCTCTCTCATGTCCCCTACAGTTCTTCATACTGCCCCTTATTTACTCCCCCTCATCTCACCCTCACAGGTCCCCCCTCCAACTCCCATGATTATCCTGTTTCCTCCTTGAGCAGGACTGAAACATCCACACGCTGGTCTTCCTTCCTCCTACGCTCCATATGGTCTGTGGGTTGTAACCTGGGCACTATGAGTTTTTGGGCTAACATCCACTTATCAGTAGTACATACCACGTGTGCTCTTTTGTGTCTGGGTTACCTCACTCAGAATGATATTTCCTAGTTCCATCTTGCTTGCAAATTTCAAAATGCCATTGTTTTTAATAGCTGAGTAGTACAGTTGTGTAACTGTACCACATTTTCTGTATTCATTCATCCGTTGAGGGACATCTGTGTTGTTTCTAGATTCTAGCTATTATAAAGAGTGCTGCTATACACATCGGGGAACATGGGTCCTTGTTATATATTAGAGCATCTTTTGGGTATATGCCTAGTAATGGTATAGCTTGTTCTTCAGGTAGAACTATTCATAATTTTCTGAGGAACCACCAAACTGATTCCCAGAGTGGTTATACCAGCTTTCAGTTCCACCAGCAATGGAGGAGTGTTCCTCTTTCTCCACAACCTTGCCAGCATCTTCTGTCACTTGAGTTTTTGATCTTAGCCATTCTAACTGGTGTGAGGTGGAATCTTAGTGTCATTTTGATTTGCATTTCCCTAATGACTAAGGATGCTGAACATTTCTTTAGGTACTTCTCAGCTATTTGATATTCTGCAGTTGAGAATTCTTTGTTTAGCTCTGTATCCCATTTTTAAAATAGGGTTATTTGGTTCTCTGGAGTCTAACTTTTTTTTTAAGTTGGATATTTTCTTTGTTTACATTTCAAATGTTATCCCCTTTCCTGGTTTCCCCCCAGGAAACCCTTTATCCCATTACCTCTTCCCCTGCTTCTATGAGGTTGTTCCCCCACCAACCCAACCACTCCTGCCTACCAACCTTCGCATTCCCCTATACTGAGGCATCGAGCCTTCACAGGACCAAGGGCCTCTTTCCCACTGATGTCTGACAGGGCCATCCTCTGCTACAAATGAGGATGGTGACATGGGTCCCTCCACGTGTACTCTTTGGTTGGTGGTTTAGTCCCTGGGAGCTCTGGTGTGTCTGGTTGGTTGATATTGTTGTTCTTCCTATGGGGTTGTAAACCCCTTTAGCTCCTTAGTCCTTTCTCTAACTCCTCTATTGGGGACTTTATGCTCAGTCCAATCGTTGGCTGTGAACATCCGCCTCTGTATTTGTCAGGCTCTGGCAGAGCCTCTCAGGAGACAGCCATATTAGGCTTCCATCAGCAAGCACTTCCCGGCATCTATAATAGTGTCCTGGTTTGGTGGCTGTATATGGGATGGATCATCAGGTGGGGCAGTCTCTGGATGGCCTTTCCTTCAGTCTCTGCTCCACACTTTGTCTCCATATTTGCTCCGGTGAGTATTTTGTTCCCCCTTCTGGGAAGGATTGAAGCACCCACACTTTGGTTTTTCTTCTTCTTGAGCTTCATGTGATCTGTGAATTGTATCCTGGGCATTCTGAGCTTTTAGGCTAATATCCACTTATCAGTGAGTGCATACCATGTGTGTTCTCTTGTGATCACTCAGGATGATATTTTCTAGTTCCATCCATTTGTCTCCAAATTTCAAAATGTCATTGTTTTTAATAGCTGAATACTACTCCATTGCGTAAATGCACCACATTTTCTGTATCCATTCCTCTGTTGATGGACATCTGGGTTCTTTCCAGCTTCTGGCTATTATAAATAAGGCTGCTATGAACATAGTGGAGCATTTATCCTTGCTATATGTCGGAACATCCAGGTATTGTGGCAGGTTTAGAGAATCACTTGAGATCCTGGATGTGCCAGAGTACTTAGGGAGTCAAGCTGCAACTGGGGTGTGGCCTGAGTTTGTTGAAATCTAGAACAGAGGCTCAGCTCTTAGCACAGGTGCAAACCAGAAGGAGCAAGAATCTCTGGCTGGGTGGGTATCTGTGCCCTGGATTCAGGGGGTCCTGGTTATGCCAGGTTTTGGGGCGGGTTTGGGGTCTACCCTGTGATTCTGGATGTGTAAGAATACCTGGAGAGTCGAACTACAAGTGGGGTATAGACTGAGTTTGTTGAAATCCAGAGCAGAGGCTCTGCTCCCAGTCCAGGTCCAAACCAGAAGGCGACCTTTATATATTCTAAGAGTCTTAAGCAAACACAGAAATGCTTCATCTCCCCAGCCTGGTTTCCTGTCTTTAATAGAGTTTTCTTTCTTCCCAGGTGTGTATGCTAAACCCTCACTCTCTGCTCATCCCAGCTCAGCAGTCCCTCAAGGCAGGGATGTGACTCTGAAGTGCCAGAGCCCATACAGTTTGGACGAATTTGTTCTATACAAAGAGGGGGATACTGGGCCTTATAAGAGACCTGAGAAATGGTACCGGACCAATTTCCCCATCATCACGGTGACTGCTGCTCACAGTGGGACGTACCGGTGTTACAGTTTCTCCAGCTCATCTCCATACCTGTGGTCAGCCCCGAGTGACCCTCTAGTGCTTGTAGTTACTGGTAAGTGGGTTTAGGTTCAAGATTTTATTTTTTTTGACATATATGAAAATTTCAAGGGAGTCAGAGGCATGGGCAAGGAAATCCTCTGGCTCCAATCATCTTTGGAGGTGTATTAGTGCCCTACAGATGCTATAACAAACCACAGACTCTTGTTGGCTCACAATAAGACCAATTCATTACCTTAACACCGTGAAAGTCTCAAATCTGTAAAAGGTCTCACTTTTTATAAAATAAAACTGTCAATTACTGCAGTTCCAACCACAAAGCTAAAGCATAAAACTGACCAAAGCAACGCAAAAAGAAAACAAACATTTTTAGCCTCTCAAACGATTAAGTACTAATAAACATGAAAAAGTGTTCCATATCACTAGCGCCGTAGAAATGTTTATCCCAGACAGAATGGTGGTCATCAGGAAAACAAATTACAAATGTTAGTGAGAATGTGGACAAAAATGAGCCATTATTCATGGCCCCTGGGAATATAAGACAGTTCAAACACTATGGGAACCAATATAGATTTTATTTAGAAAACTAAAATTGTATAACTCACATATGTGTATATATCACAGAGGCGTACACCACAGTTTATTGTAATACTGTTCACAACAGCTAAGTTATGGAACCAACCTATTTGTCCATCAGCAGAGGGATGGATAATGAAAAGTAAATGTAGTTCTTAACCAGAGGGAGTTTTTTTGACCATAAAGATGAATACAATTATGGATATGTAGGAATGGGTCTAACTGGAGGTAAATACATTAAATTAAGTCAGTCTCAGAAAGACAAATATCATGTTTTCTTTCATTTGTGTCTCACAGATTTTATATAGATACATATAATCATATATTTATACATAGTAAGAAAGTTGAAAGAAAACTATCTAGGGCATTAGTTATGAACCTGTGGATCAATAACTCTTTTATTAGAGGTTACCATTGAAAAGCAGATATTTACATTATAATTCATAACTGTAGCAAAATTGCAATTATGAAGTAGCAACAAAAATAATTTTATGGTTGGAGGTCACCACAATACAAGGAACTGTATTAAAGGGTTACAGCATTGGGAAGGTTGAGAACCACTGCTCTAAGGGATACAAGGGAGGGAGACAGAGCAGGGAGAATCTCAAAGTACTGCATATACACATATGTATACACACACACACACACACACACACACACACACACAATGGCCTAACATAATTCAGTGTAATAAAATAAAGAGCTGGGCATGGTGGCTCACGCCTTTAATCCCAGCACTTGGGAGGCAGAGGCAGGCGGATTTCTGCGTTCAAGGCGAGCCTGGTCTATAGAGTGAGTTCCAGGACAGCCAGGGCTATACAGAGAAACCCTGTCTCGATAAAACCAAAATAAAATAAAATAAAATAAAATAAAATAAAATAAAATAAAATAAAGAAACAATTAAGGAAGGACAATACAGTAAGTTACAAAGATCTATGATATATAAAAAAATTAAATAAAACAAAATGCATAGTTGAGATTTTACAAGCAGAATATCTTTTGTTTCCATATTTCTTTAGAAAACTTTTGGTCCATCAGCTTTTAGTTTACCTGGACCAAAAGGTCATTCTTCAGTAACAAAATCCTGAGAGAGAGGACCAGGGGTTCAGACGATAAAGAGGATAGAAGATAGGGAAGATAAACTTTGGGGTTGGGAGGTGCTGCACATGCTATGACTTTTGTCAATCAAGCTTATTAAGAAGTACATACAATATCTTATATACTATTTTCAGGGAAGCAATGGAAAGTGAGCAGAAATTATAATATATTATTTAATTATATTAAATTATTATATTATGGGATAAAGTCAGTAGGAGGCTGTTCAAGCAATGTTGTGTAAGGGGAACACAGTTATCATCAAGAGCATTACAAAGCAGCCTTGTGCCTGGAATGAGGGGAACACAGTTATCATCAAGAGCATTACAAAGCAGCCTTGTGCCTGGAATCTTTAGTTTCTTCTGAGCAAAAATTTAAGTACCAGGAAACTGAAACCTTTACTCTCCCAGGGCCCTGGCCCCAGTCTTGAGCAAGGACAAAGAACTGGGCTCTTTATGTCCTTTCATCAGAGCCTTTGAGAAACCCTTGGGTCCATTTAGCTGTCTACAGTTTGCTATTGTATAAAGTTGCCTGAGAAACAACTTAAAGGAGGAAGGATTTATTTGGTTTACACATTCAGAGGCTTCCATTCATGGTAGTCTGCTTCTGTGTTCCTGGGTTAGAGGTAAGGCAGAAGGACTTCAGGGCAGAAAGATATCATAAAGTAAGGTCACTGAACTCATGGCAGCCAGGAAGGAGAATTATAGGAAGGGACTAAGTCAAGACATGCTTGTGACTGACTTCCCCCAACCGGGCTGCGTCCTCTACAACTTCCCCTACCACCTGATAGTATAGTCAAAATTTGAATCCATCAATAGGTTAATCCACTGATTGTGTCCTTTTTAATGTTTCTGGAAATGGTCTTATAGTCACATCTAGAGGTGTACATTTCTACTTTCTTAGGCATTTATCAATCGAAACAAGTTGATAGCCAAGAACTATCACCCTTATTGTAAAAATATAATAGTATAGGTACCTGTAAAGTAAGATCTGAAGGTTTTTCTTCTTTGACCCTCTAAATCTCAACGAATTCATAGATTTTGTGCTTTAACAGTCTTACTATCTATGACTCTATTGAAATAGCTGTCTGAACAAAAACGATTAGTTCTCTAAGAAAAAAGAATATAACCCCGAGATTCCACCTCACACCACTCAGAATGGCTAAGATAAAAAATTCAGGTGACAACAGATGCTGGCAAGGAACACTCTTCCATTGCTGGTAGGATTACAAGCTGGTACAACCACTCTGGAAATCAGTCTGGCTCTTCCTCAGAAAATTGGACATAGTACTACCGGAGGATCCAGCAATACCTCTCCTGGGCATATACCCAGAAGATGTTCCAACTTGTAGTAAGGACACATGCTCCACTATGTTCATAGCAGCCTTATTTGTAATAGCTAGAAGTTGGAAAGAACCCAGATGTCCTTCAACAGAAGAATGGATACAGAAACTGTGGTACATTTACNCAATNGAGTACTACTCAGCAATAAAAAAACAATGAATTTATGAAATTCTTAGGCTAATGGATGGATCTGGAGGATATCATCCTGAGTGAGGCAACCCAAACACAAAAGAATTCACATGATATGCGCTCACTGATAAGCGGATATTAGCCAAGAAACTTCGACTACACAAGATACAATTTGCAAAGCACATGAAACTCATGAAGAAGGAAGACCAACAAGTGGATACTTTGTTCCTTCTTAGAATGGGGAACCAAATACCCATGGAAGGAGTTACAAAGGTAAAGTTCAGAGCTGAGATGGAATAAAGGACCATCCAGAGACTGCCCCACTCAGGGATTCATCCCATATAAAACCACCAAACCCAGACACTATTGCATATGCCAGCAAGATTTTGCTGACAGGACCCTGATATAGCTCTTTCTTGTGAGGCTATGCCAGTGCCTGGCAAACAGAGAAGTGGATGCTCACATTCAGCTACTGGATGGAACACAGGGCCCCTAATGAAGGAGCTAGAGAAAGTACCCAAGGAGCTAAACGGGTCTGCAACCCTATAGGAGCATCAACAATATGAACTAACCAGTACCCCACAGTACTGTGTCTCTAGTTGCATATGTAGCAGAGGATGGACTAGTCAGCCATCAATGGGAGGAGAGGCCCTTGGTCTTGTGAAGATCATATGCCCCAGTACAGGGAATGCCAGGGCCAGGAAGCAGGAGTGGGTGGATTGGGGAGCAGAATGCGGGGAGGGTATAGGGGACTTTTGGGATAGCATTTGAAATGTAAAGGAAGAAAATATCCAATAAAAAGAAAGGAAATAAAATTGAGCTTTCTGGATTTAAAAAAAAGAAAAAGAGAGAAAAAAGAAAAAGGAATATAAACATATTAAAGATTATGAGGCAGATGATCCAGATGCCTGCTGTTGAGATAGTACCTTCTTGGTATGACGGGGAAGCTGTTGCCATGAAATCTCAATGCTATGGTCGCCTAAACAAGACCTGAATAATGAAAGCTCCACTTGACATTAAAACTTGTTGATAAAAAGAAAAAGGAAAAAAAAAAACTAGTTGAAATCTCACAAGGCCCCGCCTGTAGATGAACAGCTATATGCAATCAGTGGCTGCAGAGAGAGAGAGAGAGAGAGAGAGAGAGAGAGAGAGAGAATTAGTTTTCCCCAGGAACAAACTCCTGATAGATTATTCAATCTTAGATGGAAATCCCTAAACACATGTATATCTGAGAAAAATTAAATGGAATCAGCTTATATTTTTATATGCATGACAATAATGAACAAGTCATGAATTTGAGGTGGAATAGGAGAAACATGGGGTGAATTGGAGAGGGGAAAGTCCACGTTAGAATGATATTAAGTACAGTACCTTTATGTGGAATTCTCAAATGATTAAGTGAAAAGTAAATGCATATATGACACAGCAACACTTATTTTGGGCTCATGATTTGCTGGGTTGGTTCCTTTTGCTTTTGTCTTCACAGCATTTTGGTTTTTTTCCTATTTTTAAAATTTTATTTTTAAAATCATGGTCTTATGTATCTCAGGCTGTTTTGAATTTATTATGTTCAAACCGAGGAGAATAACCTTGGACTTCTGGTTACTGGGACTACAGGCTCGAGCTACTCTGTGGTTTACGAGGCAGGGATGGAGCCCAGGGCATTGTGCATACTGAACAAGCACTATCCCAGCCGAGTTACATCTTCAGTCTACTTTCTGACTTGTCAGTTTTGATTTTCCTATAGAATAGAAACTAGAAAACATTATTTAAAAACTGAAAGTCTGAAATACTATGGATTATAAGAATAATGACTGACATGTATCTCAGTAGTAGGGCACAAACTCAGCATGCACAAGGCACCCATGTTCAATGTCAAGTACCAAAAACATGAATGAATACATTTTATTTACTTTATAAATAATAAATAAAATATAATTATGAAATATACAATATAATAGACACAATTATATAATATCAAGTACTAAAAAGGACTATCATATACTCTTCTACCCCAAAACTCAGAATACTGTATATTGTTTTCAGTCTTTATCTCACCTCCCATTGCATACTTCCTTGCATCTGTGATTCCTGATGTGATTCCAAAACTTTTCCCGTGGTTCTCATCTCCACATCTAATTTTTGGGGCCAAGTACCAGGAAAGTGACAAATGACAAGTGAGGGCATTGGAGACAAGAGTCCAGGGAAGACAAAGGTAGGAAAGCCATTGTAGAGTGTACCCGGGAGCATTTCCAGTCACTCAGTCGTGGAAACTTCTTCATAGTCACTTGCTTTGTGAGAAAAATCAAGTCACAGGAATGTTTCCTTATTTTCTTGGAGCCCATAGTTAACCCATAGAGTACTGACTTTTTTCCTTTTCTGATTTCTCAGGACCCTCTGCCACTCCCAGTCAGGTACCTACAGAGGAATCATTTCCCATGACAGGTGAGTTCAGTAAATTCTGGTGGCTGGGGAATGAAGTTCTACTACAAATGTGTCTGAAAATACAGTCCCTGTCCTCAAGCAGTCTACTCACGGGCTTAATGAGTTTAAGAAACATTTTGGTAAAAACAATAGAAAGTTTCATGTGAAGATATTGTACTTAGGAGGGAAAAAGACTCCTAAAGTACAAACTAATAACTGGTTCTTTCATGACACTTGTTTAAAACTGAGATACAATTCATATACCATGTGTTCAATAAGATGGTTGTAACTACACAAATACAAGCCAACCAACCAATCAACCAACCAACAAACCAACCAACCAACTAAAAAGTCAGCAACCACTCAACCAAGTAATCAATCAGGACAAGCATTGGAAAGGTTTAGAGCTTATCTTAGTTTGGGTTCTACTGCTGTGAGTAGATACCATGACCATGGCAACTCTTACAAAGGAAAACATTTTATTGGGGCTGGCTTACAGTTTCAGAGGTCTAGATCATTATTGTCACGGTGGGAAGCATGGTGGCATGCAGGCAGACATCGTGCTGGAGAAGGAGATGAGAGTTCTACATCTTGATCCATAGGCAGCTGAAGGAGATTGTGTGCCATACTAGGTGTAGCTTGAGCATAGGAGACCTCGAAGCCCACTCCTATAATGATACACTTTCTCCACCAAGGCCACAGCTACTTCAACAAGGACACAGCTCCTAATAGTGCTACTTTCTATAGGTCAAGCATTCAAGCACATGCGTCTATGGGGGCCATACCTATTAAAACCACCCCAGAGTTTTCTGCATTGTATCTACTACATATGATTTGAAAACTAGTCGTGTATTCTCTCAGAAGTTCAACAGAGTTATCCTATGACCCAGTGATTCTGAAACTCTTGTGTTAGTACTAAATACAAATTAAGAACCTAAAAGAAAAAAAAGAAAGTTAAAAACTTACTATCTTAGCTACTTTTTTATTGCTGTGATAAGACACCATGACCAATGTAGCTTATAGAAGAAAACGTTTACTGGGCCTTACAGTTTCAGACGGTGAGTTTATGACCGTCATGGTGTGAAGCATGGTAACAGACAGGCAGGCATGACACTGTAGCTGTAACTGAGAGCTTGAATTGTGATCCACAAGCATGTGGCAGAGAGAATGTGAAAACGAGAGATAGATAGATAGATAGATAGATAGATAGATAGAGACCCAGAGAGACAAAGAGACAGAGAGAGAGAGAGAGAGATTCTCTAACAAGGCCACACCTTCTAATCCTTCTCAAACACTTTTACCAACTGGGGAACAGAATTCAAATATTTGAGGCTATGGGGGAGCATTCTCATTTAAACTCCAACACTTTTGTTCATACAGGTTCTCATATGTGGATGTTTATAACACCTTCATTCATACCAGCCTCAAAGTGGAAAAAACTTAAGAGTCTATCAGTTGAAAAATGGTCCAATTCTAAGTGGAGGGCTTTTTGAATTTATTAACCGCAGTAGTTGGACAGTATGTGCCAGATGAAGGCTTTAGAGGACGCAGGTGTCTCAGAAGGGGTCTGAAGTGTGGGAGCACTTGGGATGAGCTGCCATTATTCTATTTCCTAATAACATTCTCGTTTGAAACTCTTAGAAGCCTCCAGGAGATCTTCCATCTTACCCACAAACAAACTATCTACAGCTGGTGAGTAAGTAGACATTTAAAGCTCCATACAAAGGGGGCTCAAGGATGGGCTTCTCTTTCCTACCAGCAAAGTCTATCTATAGCCATTTTTCATTGAATCATAATTTCATTTAGCCTTGGCTGGTCTCAAATCCATTATACAGCAGAGGAGACATCAAAGCCCACTCCCATAATGATACATAATGTCCTTGAACTGTTCCTCTGTTTGCACCTCTTGTGTACTGGAATTACAGTCATTTGGTACCATAGTCAGCTTCTGTTGTGCCTGGTATCAAACTTAGGGCTCAATGCATGCCAGTGAAGCACTTTACAACTGAGTTATCTTTCTGGTCCCTGTTTATATTATTATTTTTTTTATGGAAGGTTCCCACTGTGTAACCCTGGCTGACTTCAACTTGCTATGTAGACCAGGTGGCCTCAGAATCAGAAATATTCACTGGACTCTGCTTTCCAATTGTTGGGATTAAAAATGGACACTAGCACCCCTGGACCCATTTATGTTTATATACATAGCCAAACGTGATTTTATATCATTCTTATTTATTTAAATTTTTTTACATGCAATATGTTTTGATTACACTCTTTCCTCTCAGATCATTCAAGTTTTCATTGTAACCTATCCTATGAAGGTCAAGTGTGAAGTTTTTCAGTTGTGGTATTCTGTTAGTTCTTAGAAATATCAAAAATTTGTAGTATTCCATATTTTGAACTTCTAGATTATCAATGCCAAGAATGTACTATTACTTATAAGTCAACCCATTATATGGTAGTACCAATTCCACTGGGCAGATGGGAAAATGGACTCATGGATGTTGAAATACTTCTGAGAGGTTTCCTTATGTAAATGCTAGACTGGGCAGTCATATCTGGCAGCCTGACTCTATGGATTGTGTTCATAAATGTCATGGGTTTCTGTGTCACAAGCATGTGAGCACGTGTGTCTGCCTCCAGCAGGGTAGATGTCTCCATTTGTTTATACTTGTCCCCCTTTTTTATTCTTAGAAAAGCCTATGAATATCACTGTCTCTCCAGAGGGGCCGAGCCCTCCATTTGGTAAGTGATCCTGTCCATTTCCACTTCCTTTGTATCCCATTTCTTCATGCAGACTATTTTCCATTTACATGGAATCTGTAGAGCTATAATTTTGGAGCCTGGTGCATAAAATGTTAAGGGAAGTATAATATTAACATATGGAGTTCAGAATTTATTGAGAAAATTTAGTGAGGAGGTTAAAAATTTCCAAATAGTCAAATAAGGACATTCCTCATCTCCCTCACTCTCTTACAGCTATTTTATTTTATTTTATTTTATTTATTTTTTGTTTTGTTTTTAAAATGTTTTATTGGTTATTTTGTTTATTTACATCTCAAATGTTATCCCCCTTCCCTGTTTACTCTCTGATAACCCCCCATCCCACCCCCTCCCCTTACCATTCCTGTCCCCCTTGCCTCCACAGGAGTGCTTCCCCACCCACCAGCCCACTCCTGTCCCACTGCCCTAGCACTCCCCTATGCTGGGGTATCAAGCCTTCATAGGACCAAGGGCCTCCCCTCCCTTTGATGCCAGATAAGGCCATCCTCTGCTACATATGTAGCTGGAGCCATGGGTCTCTCCATGTGTATTCTTTGGTTGATGGTTTAGTCCCTGGGAGCTCTGGGGGATCTGTTTGGTTGATACTGGGATTGCAAATCCCTTCAGCTCCTGCAGTCCTTCCCCCAACTCCTCCTTTGGGGTCCCCCTGCTCAGTCGGACAGTTGGCTGCGAGCATCCCCATCTGTATCTGTAGGGCGTTGGCAGAACCTCTAAAGAAACATCCATATTAGGCTCCTGTCAGCAAGCACTTCTTGGCATCAGCAACAGTGTCTGGGTTTGGTGGCTGTGTATGTGATAGATCCCCAGGTGGGGCAAGTTATCTTTTTTTTTTTTTTATAAGTCAGTAATCTAACAAGGTGTTGATTTTGTTAGAGGAGAGATTGTCTTGGGATTCAGGAAAGGATCTATGAGAGTATCTCTGTATAGAGAATTGGACTTATTCTGTTCTGACCCTTGTTGGTGATGGCGGGGGGTGATCATGGTAACTGATGGAGGAGAATAGAATCTCAAATCATGTATATGGAGTCGGGTGTGGAGATGAGCTTTTAAACATCTGTTGCCAACTTTCTTTCCTTTAGGTTTTGCTCATCAGCACTATGCGAAGGGGAATCTGGTCCGGATATGCCTTGGTGCCATGATTATAATAATCTTGGTGGGGCTTCTAGCAGAGGATTGGCACAGTCGGAAGAAATGCCTACAACACAGGATCAGAGCTGTGCAAAGGCCGCTACCACCCCTCCCACTGGCCTAGAAATAACATGGGTTTCAGCAGAGGGGTTGACCAGATGTTCATAACCATGGGCATCACCACTAGAGCCACAGACATGGACATACTCAAGACTGGGGAGGTTATATAAAAAATAAGTGTGGAGAATAAATATGAGGCAGAGCCAATAAGGTAGGATGGTGGGTCATGGGCTTTCTTGGTGCTCAATCAAGAGTTGAGCCAATGTCTGCTTTGCTCTCAGAACTCCACAATGGTATGGGAAAGTCTCTTTTCTGATATCTTGCACATTGTAGGTATCATAATAGGCCTGTGTATTGGCCTTTCTTCAACCTTCTCTAACACGGAGTCAAGATTAATTTACAAAATACCTGGCTTTCACAGCTGACCTGTTCCATCATTTGTGCACAAACTCTTGTTCTCTAATAGACCGTGTTCCTCTGATAGTCCATGGCTTTAGCCTTTACCCTAACCTCACCTTAAGTCACAGTTGGACATGTCTACTTTTTAGAAGGGATATGTGACCCCAGAAATTGGGGTAGGCTATTACTTTTTATTAGTATATAATCTATATGATCAGCATAATCTTGTTTTTGTTTATAGTAGATATATTTCAGGATTTGAAATGGGTGCCTAAAACTATAGGAAGTACCCATCATGTTCTTTCATATATATATACACATATATATATATATATATATGTATATATATATGTATATATATATATGAAATATAAATATATATATATATATTTGCATTTTAGGCCATTAAAATAAGAGGTATCTGACTAGAATGTCTATGACAGTTGATATGACAAACAAGATGGCTATTACATCTTCATGAACAGGCAGGCAGTGTATAAACATCCACAATGTTAGTTTACTTTCCGAAATGTAATAGTGTGGGATGGTGTAAAAAAATTTTTTTTTTTGGTTTTTCGAGACAGGGTTTCTCTGTATAGCCCTGGCTGTCCTGGAACTCACTTTGTAGACCATGCTGGCCTCGAACTCAGAAATCCGCCTGCCTCCCGAGTGCTGGGATTAAAGGCGTGCACCACCATGCCCGGCTTGTAAAATTTTTTATATCTATAATTTTCCCATTTAATATTTTTTTCATTTAATATTTTTTAAAAAACTTTTAATTTTAGGTTTATTTATTACTGTATATTAGTACACTGTTTTCAGACACACCAGAAGAGGGCATAGGATCCCATCACACATGGTTGTGAGTCACCATGTGGTTGCTGGGAATTGAACTCAGGACCTCTGGAAGAGCAGTCAGTGCTCTTAACCCCTGAACCATCTCTCCAGCTCTCCCCTTAATATTTTCAACCTAAGGTTGATGACGTGTGATGGAAACCATATGAAGCAAAACCATACACGAGGCCTTCCCTGTATTAGAAAGAGTCTTAATCCTATCTGAAAGGCCAGAATAGTCAAATTCAGAGAGATTGGAAATAATCACTTCTGGAAGCCGAGGATAGTGGAAGGGACTGCTGGAAGTACTATATGAAGATTGTTTTGGAACCAGAAAGTGATGATGGTTGCCCAATACTGTCAGTGTGCTAAGAGCCACTGAATGGTTCCCTTAAAACAACTAGCAAAGCAACTGAGCAAAGCAGTTAGTGCCTATACTAGTTCATGGGAGGAGACATAAGAGGATATCGAGTTCAAGGCTGGCCTTGTACTACATATGAGTCCACATCTCAAAAACAAATGCAATCTAATGTCCTCAGATAACCATAATGTGTTGCGTATTTAAAGGGCACAGAATGATTTTTGAATGTTTTCAACAGAAAGAGATATATTACATAATATACATGTGCATTCCCCATATAAACACACGATTTTAGTTTTTATGTGTGTTAAATATTGATTTTGGAAGACAGTAATTTGTTTTGTGAATTATGCCTCCCAAAATACTAAAAGAAAAACCTGTCTCTTTGGTATCCATCATTTCTACATGGCTTAGCTCTTCTGGGAAACTGTGGAATTATCTAGAAAATGCATGCTCTTTGCTGTTACCCAGGCTTCCAGCCAGGGGTTAGCCCCTTCCGGGAAACTGAAGCTTCTATTTTGCTGGTGTTTTCGGTCTTCAGATACGTCTCTTTGAGACAGTGGAAAGGGTGGCTGTCTAGCTGTTGCCTTTGTACACACCCACATATGCCCGAGTGCACATGCACATACACACACACACACACACACACACACACACACTGCTATTGAGAATTTTTTGGGCTTGTGTAGTGGTAGTGTTGGAACTTAAGATTTCTCATATGCTAGGCACACGTTCTTCCACTAATTTACAGGTTCCTGCCCTGAAATTGTTAAAGTAGGCAAACCTACATTTAAAAAATAAGGTAAATTGGCAAGCATGCATACTTTTGTGGGGGTATATTCTGCTACAAAGAAGAATTAAAGACATAAAAAAATATTAAAAATTATCTCCTGAAAGTGTTATTTAAAAAGATTTGTTTTTAAATCTAGTGTGTATGTGGGCATGTGTACATGAGTGCATTGCCCCCAGTGGCCAGAAGAGGGCATCAGATACTTGGTGCTAGAGTTACAGGCTGTTGTAACTTCCTGATGAGGGTGTTGGGAACTGAATTTGGGTTCTCTGGAAGAGCAGTATGTGCTCTTAGCTGCTCGTCCATCTCTCTTGCCAAGAACAGAAAAATTTTATGGTTTTCCTAAAGGGAAAGGACCTTCCAATGGAGAAGAGTTCTTACATAGCACACCTACTTGTACTTAATACTTAAATGGATATGTCAACTTCAAAATATGCAAATAACTGTTATAAGAAATTATTACAAATCTTACACAATAAAACTCTAAGTAATCTTGAATGGAAATACTGATATTACAGGTAGTTAAGAGACTAATGGTCAAGAGACTAAACTACAAGACAATAATTCAGTCTGGCCCTATCCCCATCTCCAAAAATAAAAGAACCAGCAATAAGTGTGGAGAGTAGTGACCTTTGATATCCAAATAGGGGCAGGTGGAATATGTGGATGTCTAAGCTTTTTCTAGTTACCCAAATACTACATATGATGGATGTACCAACAGCCAGGAATGAGGGATCCATTTCTGCTGCCACTTCTGGTTTTAGATTTTTATTTAAAAAATTATGTAACTCTTACAGAGTCAGAGTTACAGGTGGCTATAAATTGCCCAATGTGTGTTTTTAGAAACTGAACTCTGATTCTCCTGAAGGGCAAATGCACTTTTAACCGCCAATGCATCTCTCCAGCCCCACCTACTGCTGCTTTCTATCCTTGACTTCATTTCCTGTCTACTGACCTCACTTCCTGCCTTATTTACTTCTTGTCTTCCCTTGTGCAACAGCAGCCCTGCGCATAGTATAGGCTGCCATGGTAGTCTTGTCCTTACTGCTGCATGCTGGTGAATAGAGGGATTCAGGGAGTGCCCAGAGGTTTGGGTCAAGACTCTGGATAAGAGGTCCCTGTCATCTTATTTAGGGGCCTTTGATGTGGTCTTGGTTTGGGGTATGTGGAAAATTACTGCACTTCAGTGGGGTTTTTCTTCTAGAATTGTGGTTGAGCTTGGCACAGGAAAGCACCCACTGATATCCACTGATTGCCTGCTCTTCAGGGACAGCTGAGGATTGGGAAATATGGCTTAGCCAATAGGAACCCAAGAATGATGTTTGGAGGAGCTCATGAATGAAGTCAGTGTTCTGGAGAATTGTATAGGAACAGACATTCATAACCTTTGACTATTTCCTTCAGGAACTCCCTTACCTACTCAGTTTCAATAAGCCCCTGGGTGCCTCCCTGACATGCAAATATGAATATGCTACAGATCTGCTGAGTTGCTGAAGATATTGTTGAATTATGAAAGGATGGTCTTGCTGTATGCCTTACCAAAGTACTCACAGTGAGAACTTCCTTCTTGGTTAACAATGTGAACAGATCCAAAACATGTATACATACATTTTCTGCAGTAGGATAAAAGACTGTGTTCTTAGAAGCCAGTAGTGGGAAGAGGCTGTTGATCCAGATAAATCAGTGTCATGAGAAAGCATTGTTTTGCTTGTTCACCTCTGCACATGTGAACCATTGCTGTAAATAGCAGCGAGTCCTCCAGCCACCTTCAGCTGTGCGTGTGGTTTGCAGATAGAGGATGGGTCCGAGAGTATAGAACACAGGAAATATACCTCAAGAAAAATGAGTTCACCAAAAAAATGAATTAGGACCTCGGTTGAGGGGCTGGATAGATGATATCTTAGCAGTTAAGTTTCTGCTTCTTTTAAAGAGGACCTGAGTTTGATTCATAGCACCCATTTCTAGTGGCTCACAACTGCCTTGTATCTCCAGCTTCAAGGGATCCAACACTTAATTATGGCCTCCACAGGCACCTTCACACAGCTGTACTTGGACCCATGTAGACAAATATGCAAACATTAAAAAGATTTTACACAAACATTGCAAGCTTATGTCTGGAGAGGTTATAGCCTCTAGTGTGTAATCTGCTACTGTTTGCTAAATGGTCAAGCGGTCAAATTGCCACCTAAATTTTAAACTTTATTCTTTTTTTTTCAAGACAGGGTTTCTCTATATAGCCCTGGCTATCCTTTGTAGACCAGGCTGGCCTCAAACTCAGAAATCTGCCTGCCTCTGCCTCCCGAGTGCAGGGATTAAAGGCATGTGCTACCACGCCTGGCTTTAAACTTTATTCTTATAGTCCTAAACTGTTCATAATCTGGGACAGAGAAGATTCTTGGTCTGCAAAACCAAATCAAAATCACCACTGGGCAGGCCCATATTCTCAGTGCTGGAGGGATGGAGACAGTAGTGTTAGCCAAATCAGGAAGTTCTAAGCACAGAGACTCAGTCTCAAAAAAGTAAGGAGAAGAATGGATACCAAACACTGACCTCTGATCTTCACATGCACATGAATGAGCACAGAGGCATACATCACACACACACACACACACACACACACACACACACACACACACACACACACACACACACACACA
>NC_034608.1:1305841-1316956 GCF_900095145.1 Mus pahari | reverse complement strand
CACACACACACACACACACACACACACACCCGCACACACCATTACATGGAAATATAACTCAATAGACAACATCTGTATCTACTGTGATGAACGTAGATTGGATCTTAAAACCCTGACTATAGGTGATGAGAGGATGAAGATAGATGGACTGACAGATGTTCACCCAGGAAATCAGGGATCAGGTGGATGTTTGCTACCACTAGGGGGACAAATACTACTTCTGGCAACCTCGAACTTCAGCATGTTTATGAGGTACAGCACAAGGGAAGAGCTTAGCAAAGATTGGTAGGTGATCAGTGTGGGTCTCGGTCTCAGGTTGTAATGTTATGGTTAACATTAAAGGTTTTGATTACTATGCTTGAGAGAGAAAAAAATATAAAAGCAAAAAGATGCCTCTAACATGTAAGCACCTAGCTTGTTCAAGCAGTACCCTAGTAGCCCACTTCTCCCTTTCCCAGACATTGAAGGCTAGTCTTAAAATTGATCTTGTAAAATAGTCTATTCTTTCAAAATAGGTCAGAAGGTTAACTGCTATTTCTGCTTTTGCAATCAAGCTTGCTTACTCTGCTCAAAAGATGACTTGGACAACGGTAAGACATATTTTGAAATAAGCCTTTGCTACATGTAGGCAGAATAGACGCAGTCTTGTGGTTTTTGCCTTTATAAGCTCTGGGCTGATAGGACTAAAGGTTGGGGAACGGCCCTAGTTGCAATCCCACCACCAACCAGTCCAGGTGTCAGTTCTAACAAAAGCCTCTTTTCATTAAAACTCGTTCTTGGCCATGGCGAATCTGATTGACCCCAGATTCATCACCTGAAATAGCCAGGGCAATAGAACCATTGGTGTTAATTTTTTACCCACACTGGTCACTCTATTGCACTTGGATTCTTTAGGAAAGGTTTGCCATCCCTTAGGCAAGCCATAGCCAGTCCTGTGGGGCTGAAGCACTGCAGTCCTGGACATGCCATGCCTAGGTCAAGGACACACATTTCACTCTCTGTGCTTCCTCTGCCCTCTACCCTTGGCTGTGTGTGTCCTTGGCTTTCGTCCCCAGGGCTGCAAAGAAAACATAAAACCAGAAGCTAGCATAGACTTGTAGGGCTATAGAAATAGGTACAACCAAACAGTTGCCACACTCATTTCCTGCTCTGCATCCTCGCTGCTATTGTGTAGTGGTTTCTTTGGAGACAATACCTTTCATCTTGTAGGGAATCTCATTAAGATGCAGGGCATTCTAAAGGGAGGTGAACCATGCCACACTGTAGGGCAGAGCCTTTAACTCAGGAAGGAACCAACTCGGTGACTGAGACAGGTATACTAGGCCCATTATTCTCCAAGCATATAGAATAGTGAGGATGCTGAGAGGCACGAAGACCAGACTGGCCCCAGCTGCCTGGCAGAACCTCTCCAACCTGTCCAATGGCCTGCAGGTTGTGCAGCTTGCCTCAGTTTGTCAGCTTTCTTGAGTCATTAACCTTGCTGGGGTGGGCTTTGGTGATGTGGCTGCCTTTGAGTCATCGCTGCTTCTGGAAGTAATCCTGATAAAAAAAAACCTCTGGTTTACCAAATTGGATTTTTGTGGTGTCCATACTTTGCTCTGCCATTGGTGCTCAGTCTGGGTGTGTGTGATTAGCAACTGCTCAGGAACAGTGTTTGTTGCATGTTACCTTAAGATTTTTCTTTCAGTTCTGTGGGGACCCATTAGTAAACACAGTTCTTCATGAATGCTTTCACTTTTATTCCTCAAAATACCATTGTTTACAATTACCATTGTTTAGTGATATGTGTGAGTTTTAAACATAGACCTGAGAAGGATAAGAATATTTAGCTCAGATAACAATTGGTCAGAGAGGGTGCCCAGAGAGTCTTCACCCACATCGTCAAGGCCCCCTACTCTTTTGGAGGATAATGGCTTCAGAAAAAAAAATGAAATTAGGGAAAGCAGGACTCTTTTTTTCTTAGGATCCACTTGGTCACTGGTAATCCTCAGTTGTGGATGGCTCTCCTTCATCTCTTGGATCAGCTTCTGGATACTGGGGTTAGCTCCATCAAATCTCAACCTAGGTTGCAACTGGGAGAGAAAAATGGTTTCTTGTTTCAAGAAAATCCATTTAAAGTTCCCACACGCCTTCAGTGTTTCATGGGTTACTTTAATACTACACTGCAAGGTGGAATTGTATAGTAATATTTTAAATCTTATTTTGGTATATGATAGATACATGTGTACCCATGAACGTGTTGGTGGAATATACTCTTGTGGATATTTATAGAAGCTAGAGGTTGCCACAGGGATGTATCTCAGCAGATTCTTTACCATAATGCCCCTCCCCAATTTATTTTTTTATATTAGTGTTTAGCTGGCATGTATGTATGTGCACCACATTCATGCCTGATGCCTGATTTCTGTGGGGACTCAGAAGAGGGCACTGGATCCCTGGAGCTGGAGTTACAGATGGTTGTGAGCCACTTTACAGGTGCTGAAGACAAACCTGGGCTCTCTGAAAGGGCAGCCAGTGCTTTTAACCTCTGAGCAATCTGCTCACTCCCAACCGTCTTAGTTTTTGAGACAGGGTCTCTCACTGACACTTTGGAACTTATCATTTTGATTAAACTGGCTATCTACTAAGCTGCCAGAATCTTTTTTTTCAAGTTTATCTATGCTTTTATTTTATTTTTTATTAGATATTTTCTTCATTGACATTTCAAATGCTATCCCCGAAGTCCCATATACCCTCCCCCCGCCCTGTTCCCCAACCCACCCACTCCCTCTTCCTGGCCCTGGCATTCCCCTGTACTGGGGCATATGATCTTTGCAAGACCAAGGGCCTCTCCTTCCATTGATGGCCAACTAGACCATCATCTGCTACATATGCAACTAGTGACACAGGTCTGGGGGGTTCTGGTTAGTTCATATTGTTGTTCCTCCTATAGGGTTGCAGACCCCTTCAGCTCCTTGGGTACTTTCTCTAGCTCCTTCATTAGGGGCCGTGTGTTCCATCCAATAGATGACTGTGAGCATCCACTTCTGTGTTTGCTAGGCACTGTCATAGCCTCACAAGAGAAAGCTATATCAAGGTCCTGTCAGCAAAATCTTTCTGGCATATGCAATAGTGTCTAGGTTTGGTGGTTGTTTATGGGATGGATCCCTAGATGGGGCAATCTCTCAGCTCCGAACATTGTCTCCCATGGGTAATTGGTTCTCCATTCAAAGAAGGCACGAAGTATCCACACTTTGGTCTTCCTTCTTCTTGAGTTTCATGGTTTTTTTTTCAAATTGTATCTTGGGTGTTCTAAGTTTCTGGACTAATATCCACTTATCAGTGAGTCCATATCTAGTGACTTCTTTTGTGATTGGGTTACCTTACTAAGGATGATATGCTTCAGATACATCCATTTGCCTAAGAATTTCATGAATTCATTTTTTTAATTGCTTAGTAGTACTCCATTGTGTAAATGTACCACAGTTTCTGTATCAATTCCTCTGTTGAGGGACATCTGGGTTCTTTCCAGCTTCTGGCTATTATAAATAAGGCTGCTATGAACATAGTGGAGCATGTGTCCTTATTACCAGTTGGAACATCTTCTGGGAATNTGCCCAGGAGAGGAATTTCTGGATCCTCCGGTAGTACTATGTCCAATTTTCTGAGGAACCACCAGACTGATTTCCAAAGTGGTTTTACAAGCTTGCAATCCCACCAGCAATGGAGGAGTGTTCCTCTTTTTCCACATCCTCACCAGCATCTGCTCTCATCTGAATTTTTGATCTTAGCCATTCTGACTGGTTTGAGGTAAGCTGCCAGAATCTTGTTGACTCTGTCTTTAAGTACTGGAATTATAGACGTGTATGGCCATGCCTAGCTTTTATGTAGGCAATGATGATGTAAACTAAGGTCCTCATGTTAGCACAGCAAGAATTTTACTAACTTCTCAGCCCTACCATATTTGGTCTCATGTAGCCTATGCTAGCCCCAAATTCATTATGTAGCTATTGATGGCCTTGAATTTCTGATCTTCCCCACCTCCACCTTTTTTCATTATTTATACACTTTATGCCCCAATATCAGTCCCACCTCTCTCAGTTCTTGCCCCAAAAGTTCCTTCCCCATATCCCTTCTCCCCTGAGAACAGGGAGGCCCTCCCTGGGTATCCTCTCCTCCTGGCACATCAAGTCACACAGGACTAGGCACATCCTCTCTCACTGAGGCCAGACAAGGCAGCCCAGTGAGGGAACAGGATCCACGGACAGGCAACAGAGTCAGGGACAGCCTTTGCTCCTGTCGTGGGGAACCTGCATGAAGACAAAGCTGCACATCTGCCACCTCTGTGCAGGGGTGTATGTCCAGCCCATGCTTGCTCTCTGGTTCCACCACCACCTTTCAAGTTTACCATGACAGCCAGTTTTATACAGTTCTCAGGATCAAACTCAAGGTACACACTAGGCAGCTGCCACAGACGGACTTTTTTGGGGTCCCTCCCTGATCTGCGGGGAACGGGTCTCTGGTTGCAGGTGAGCGAGGATTCGGCGAATGTGGGGTGACAAACAGACACGGACACAAGAGAGTGTGGTATCTGAATGCGGAATTGTCAAATTGAGCATCAGACTATTTATACAGAAGAAAATAGGGAAGTAAGTACACAGAACAGAGGAATGCAAACCTGGAAGGGCTGGCAGGAACCAACTGGGATAACATACAATGTTAACAACTGGGATCAAAAACAGCCCCACCTAAAGACAGTTCAAAGTCAGTAGCTGGGGGCAAGGGTTTCATGCTCTTGCCAAAGATCCTATNGTCCACCTTCCCCCTAGGCCATTGTAATACTTGTGTATGGGTGTAACTCAGCTACCTATGGTTCTAAGTATCTACCCTGGTTCCTCTTTAGATCACAAACTTCCTTCTTCCTAGAGAGTGATAAATTCCTATGTAGGGCAGTGACTAGCTGCCTAGACCCAAGGGTCAGCTCAAGGGCTGACTACCCAGGATCTGATATGGCTATGTATTAAGGGAAAGCACATGGATCTGTTTTCCAACTAAAGCAAGGACATTGGAGCATTCGTTATACAAAATACCATCATTCCAGAAGCCTGAGTTTCCTTGAACTTTTTGTCTCGGGACAGCGCCCAGGTTTTTGGGGCCTGTTGGCGCTTGTCACTACTGGAAAGAATGTAGCAGTTCCGGGGAAGCACATGGAGGATGCCACCATTCCAGGAGACTGAGTTTCCTTGAACTTTTTGCCTCAGGACAGNGCCCAGGTTTTTGGGGCCTGTTGGCGCTTGTCACTACTGGAAAGAATGTAGCAGGCAGCTACACTATCAACTGAGCCACACGCTCAGCCCTGCATGTTGATTTAATAGGGAATAAGAAGGTATCTGTAGTGATACAGACATAACACAGAGTCATGGATCCGTCAGTCATTATATTTTGAATCTGGGTCTGTGAAACTGGGGCTCATCAATTGGCTAGATTAAGTTGTATATCAAGTTTTGGGGAATCTGTCTAATTTCTGCCTCCCCAAAGCTGGGATTACAAACACATACCTTCACACACTTATGTGTGTTCTTGGGTTCTCATGTACAAGCTGCAGGCACTTTATTAAGCAATCTATCTCCCCAGTCACATTTTTATTTGTGTTAGTTTGAGAGAGCATCTCATTACAGTCTAGGAATGCATGAGACTCCCCATGTAAGCCCATGTATGGCAATCTTATCTCACCTTGCCAAGGTCCAGAAAACAGGCCTGAGTCCTCACACCAGGCTCCTATTCTTTTGGACACCATATTAGACTTGCAGTTTGATTACTCTAATAGACAAGTGTCTAACAATTGTGGCTTCTTGGTCTCCTGTGCATTCTCTCTATGACTCTGTTTACCCACAAGGGCAACAGAAGGGCTAAGGAGAAGGTTAATATTGGACCAATCATGGGGTCCCCAATAGAGCAGTTAGAGAAAGGACTGAAGGGGTTTGCAACCCCATAGGAAGAACAATATCAACCAACCAAACCTACCAGAACTCCCAGGGACTAAGCCATCAACAAAGGAGTACACGTGGCTCCAGCTGCATATGTAGCAGAGGATGGCCTTGTCATACATCAATGAGAGAAGAGGTCCTTGGTCCTATGATGGCTCGATAGGTGCCCCAGTGTAGGGGAATTGAGGGCAGGGAGGTGGGAGTGGGTGTGTGTGTGGGTGGAACAACATCCTCATAGAAGCAAGGGGAGGAGAATGTGATAGGGGGTTTCCAGGAGGGAGGGAAACTGGGAAAGAGGATAGCATTTGAAATGTAAATGAAGAAAATGTCCAATAAAAAGAGGAGAAGGTTAATATTCTTTGGTGACCATTGGATGCGGTAGTACATACTTTGAATCCCAGCATTTGGTAAGCAGACACAGGGAGATTTCTGCATGAGGTTAGCTTGGTCTACAAAGTGAGTTCCTGGGCTATACAGACAAACCCTGTCTTGAAAAATAAACCATTATTTGTCAACTAAATGCCAATGGATGAAGCTGATTGCCAGCAACTGATGTCAACAGTGAACCATTCTGGGGTATCGCGTGTCTCACCTCATCAAACCCTCCATGTATGAAACACTATGAACTCAGAAACAGTGGGATCACACCTGAGCGTTTGTAGGGGGCAAATCTGAAGTTTCAAGGCTTCACAGAATGTTTTTACTGCATCAGTTCCCATGGCTTTCTGAGACAGGTCTAGAGTCTCAGGCTTTTGTTGCTTCTGAGAGTCTCAGAGAAGTCTTTTTAGTTTGATGGAGTGATGGAGCATCCACTCAGCCTGCAGAGAAAACACAAAACTTAACTCATTAAGTCTTATCCAGTACTGGATCCTGTATACTCTAATACTCACCTTCTAGGCAAGTTGTGCTTGCTTGTACAGTAGGGGCATGACAGTTATGGGGGTTACCAACACGTTTCTGCTTGGATTTGAGTGTTAGAAAGGAGACTATATGGTACTGTAAACAGGGTTGAAAGTTTTCTAGTGGGAAACTGGATGTTATTTTACTAGATGGTCACACACTGTCAAACTGAGAAGTATTTATAATTATATCTGTGTTGTTTTCAAGCTTAGTCAGAGAAGCTTCTTCTTACAGTTAAGTGTGGTTAATGAAGAATCTTATAACTGATCACAGTGTTAAGGGAGTTTACAGGTCAGATGTGGTAGGGGGTGGGGACATCCACGTGGAGACGGGGTTGGGTGGGGATGAGGTGTGGGAGGTGGAACAGTTGGAGAGTGGATGGGGGGCAGGGAATGGAATATGGAGTGTAAAAAATGAATTAGAAATAAAATAAAATTTAAAAAAGGAATAAAGTGCTCAGTCATAGAAGGCCATCTTCATCAACCTCTGTCCTTTCAAGGCTCAGGAAAACATCTTATAAGAGGGGGTGAATAGACTAAGAGCTGGAGTGTGGAGAGGAGCTATGTGAGACACTATCATATGGACACGGTCTGACTGTCGCACACAGGAACTCGCAGCAACTGCAGTTACCTGCAGGAGACCTGAACAGATCAAGCCAATCAAAATGTCAGCATAGATGAGGGCGGGGCTCCAGAGGCTCCAGTCCTTACTGGGGAGCTATTGTCAGTTGACAGAGGGAGAGTCACTTTGGAGATGAAGATGTGGTAGGTTGCCCATGTCCCCACATCTATGTGTATATGATCAGTATTCACTGGACTAAGTGGGCTGATTAATACTAGTAATGATAACAACAATAAAGGAACATGAAGTTGGGGGAAGATGGATTAGGCAGTTCCGGGAAAGAATGGAGAGTAGTGGAGGAATGGATCAAAACACATGGTACACATATATGAGACTCTCATAGAATAAAGTTACAAATTTAAGAAGTAGCTAATTAATTCAGCCCATGCTATGGGTATCGTGCTGTATGACAGGCTCATGGGTGTAAGGGCTCAACCATGAGTAACAGAAGTTTCTTCCCTCAGGGAAAACAAAAATAATGTACTGTGTAGAATATTATGTGTACAAGGAAAGGTTATAAAAGGAAGGAGTATCTGGGGCGCCAGATCAAGGGCCATGGGTGACATGAGAGAATGAAGAGAAAGAACTGGAGATATCTGGAGTAGATCTCCAGACAGGGAAAGGGATCACACAACGGCCTGATGTTGGCTTACAGGTATTATGTGAAATAGTATCAAGCTGAGCAGGCTACACATATGCGATGCACACAATCACAGCATTCACATAAGACTGGGCATGGTGGTGTTTGTCAGTGGTCCCAGCACTTGGGAGGACCAGGAGTCAAAAGTCCTCTTCTGTTACATAGAGAATTTGAAGCTAGCTTGGGATACGTGGGAAAAAGTTGATAACATATTATGAAATGAGTGGTAGATAAAGGTTAAGTCTGATGACCTGAGTCCGATCCTTGGGACTCACGTGGTAGAAGGAGAGGACACAACCATGTTCTGGAATGCTCTAGCTCTCCTTTCATCATGAAATAAGTAAGTATGGTAAACATTTAAATAAAGTTTGAGAAGAAAACCCACAGTTGAACAAAGATGTCTGAATACAGACCCGTGTAAGGTCAACACGTGCACCTAGATGCTGCTATGTTTGATCAGGTATAGGTACAAATTCTATATAACTGGAAGAAGGTTCCAAGATTTCAGAATAGACTGGACTTTAAAAGAAGAATGGATAGAGGATCTGGATAGAGGATCACACACAACGTGAGGAAATAATCTGCTCAGAGGGACGGCTTATACTGAAGTTTTTAGGCAGGTGAGAAAGACCCGTTCCATTTTGAACAAAGATCTCAATTAACTCTAGGGAAACAGAAAAATGGTTATGTTCAACACAAGAAAAAGCTTTCCATCTGAGGTTGCCAAGTATGCAGTAGGCAGAGAGGAGAGGCTGCAGAAGTGATCAAGTGATGGGCACATACATGATGGACATGTATGCAGGGTTACATATGTGGAATATCAAGCTCATCTCAGGTCATGGGCTAAGTTTAGTCAGTGCTGTTGAATGAACTCCATGTGGCAATTGTTGAGTTAATAGTTTGCCAAGTGTTTGAATAATATTGCTAGAATTTTTTTTTAAAATCACTGTGACAGCCATGTTTTCTGTAGACACACCTTTTTCCTAGGAGGCGCAAATGAGATGATGCACAGAGGAGTTAGGGCTGACTGGTGTTGTGTAGGGGCTTCCTCCGATAAAACATCCTGTCCTGGAGAAAAAGCTCATTAAGACATGGGTTGTTAAACAGATGTGAAACAACAGGATACTTAAGGAAGTCAGTGGTTCTTCATCTGTGGGTCGAGACAGATTAAGGGGTGGGGTGGAGTGTCAAATGATGCTTTCCAGTGGTCTCCTAAATCACTGGAAAACACAGATAATTACATTATGAGTCATAGCAATAGGAAAATTACTACTGTGCAGTAGCAACAAAAATAATTTTATGGTTGGGGGTCACCACATGAAGTGTATTAAAGGGCCACCGCATCAGGAAGATTGAGAACTACTGCTCTAAAGGGAAGTGACTAATTGTATCCTGAAGGGAAGTTCCTTAAGCTCAGAAGTAAAGCCTAACAGCTTTAGTAACCTCCTGAAACTGACAGGTACACTAGTCCCTTCCCTCACTCTGCATAGGTAAGGACTGCTAGGACACGCTTAGACTAGCTGAGTTGCCTGGAAGAGACAAAATAAACTTTCAGTCAAAAGTAATTAAAAGTGATGGGGAAGGACACTTCATACTTAAATGAAAGATCCAAGGTGTAGTTTCAGTTCTGAATATCTATGCTCCAAATGCAAGGGCACCCACGCTCGTAAAAAGAAACTTTACTAAAGCTTAAATCATAATCAGACTTTGACACCTCACTTTCAGCAATGGACAGATCATCAAGAAAGAAACTTAATAGAGAAATAATGAAACTGAACTTGTGAGGCAAATGAATTGAACGGATATCTACAAAACATTTTTTCCCAAACACAAAATACACCTTTCCCCCCCTCTCAAAACCTCATGGAACCTTTTCCAAAACTGACCATATATTCATTCACCAAAATCACAACAGATAAAACAAAATTGAAATAACCTCTAATATTTTATCAGACAACCATTGATTAAAGCTGGACTTCAATAACAACAGAAACAGAAAACCCACATACTTATGGAAACTGAACAATTCTCTGCTCAATGATCACTGGGTCAGGGAAGAAAAAAAAGGAAGTAATTAAAGACTTTCTAGAATAAAATGAAAATGAAGGCACAGCCTACCCAAATTTATGGGACACAGGAAAGCAGTGCTGAGAGGAAAGTTCAGAGCACTAAGTGCCTTCACAAAGATTTTTTTTTTTGCAAACAAATGCACACATTTATTCTTTCAGAAACTGGGCAACTGTTGATAGAGGATCAATAAGTTTTGGCTTTGAATTGGGCAATGAATAAGACTGGGGAGTGAGTCAACCACACTTGTTCCTTACTCTGAGCCCCACTTCTTGGTGAGCCTCTATTGATGGGAGGCTGTTAGTCCTTAGTCAAAACTGGAGAGCCAGAGTCACAGGCACATGGACCTAAGCAGACCTAAGAGGTGAGCAGGGGGAGGGCTGGCCGAGCCCTGGAAGCCCCTCATACAGAGGGGGCGCTTTGTGTTCCTTAGCTACGTGCAATAGAAACGAAAATCTAGCCAACTTGACAAAAGGAAACTACTGCAATCATTTGGGGACTTCCACGAGACAGAAAGAACTGAGTTTAGGAAGGAAGGAAACCGGTCACAGACAGGCCAGGAAGCTCGGCAGCTCAAGGTCACATGGCGAGAACGATCCGATCAGAACACGCTGCTGTGAAGGAGACTGGAGCTTTCAGGCCAGGCATTCACACCTGCAGAGTGGCCAACGCGGAGTCACACCACTAGTGTAGTCTGCTCCCTGGACTTGTTCTGGTTCTCTGCAGGACTGTCAGGGAGTGACTGACAGGAAGGGAGGTCAGCTGAGTGCCCTCGCTCGTTTCTTTCCTTCCTTTCTTCCTCGTCTCTTCTCTTCTCTTCTTTCTTCTCTTCTCTTCTCTTCTCTTCTCTTCTCTTCTCTTCTCTTCTCTTCTCTTCTCTTCTCTTCTCTTCTCTTCTCTTCTCTTCTCTTCTCTTCTCTT